>NW_008691099.1:4192-5220 GCF_000695815.1 Acanthisitta chloris | reverse complement strand
GCAGGAAACAACTCCAACACCAGAGAGCAGCTGCGGAGCATGCTGGAAAGACAGGGATCCCTTCAGGAAGCAAAGGAGAGGACTGACCAAGCTCTCCCTTGTGTTTGGACACGTGTTATCTGTTGCAGCCTCATTACCCTGACTGTCTGTATGGCCCCAGATCCTCTCACACTCCTGAGGATGTTGATCACCTGCTGAGGTGTCAGTGTGTCCGAGAGCTGAAGGAGGAGACAGGCAGCCACTGGAAGGGAAAGGTGGACACATGAATGCTGCTGAGCATCTCTGACTGTGCATAGCCACAGGTTTGTCCCATGGAAACCACTTTGGCAAAACTCAGCCTCATCCTATCAGCATCACAGAGCTCTTGGATGTTTTCCTGAATCCTATTTCCAAGCACTGACCCATCTGCTGCTCCTTCCCAAGCCTCCCACTGTTTCCCCCCTGCATTCCCTGCATCACTTGGGATGCAGTTTCTAGGATACTGAGTCCCAGTACACCCAGTTAATTCCCCTCTGTGCCTTCTGGCAGTATCCCCACCCTTTCCTCCTGAGCACACGCCCTAACTAACGCCCCTGAAAGCTTTAGGGAGAACACTGGGCTGAAGGAAGATGCAGAGGAATAGGTTCATCCCCTTTGCATTAAAAAGGCTGCTCCTTGTAGTGACAGTTCCACTGTAACCACAGGGAAGCTTCCAGCAGAATTTGGCTCCTTCAGGCAGTGCTGTGCCATGGGAAGGGGATTGTGGGATGGGTTAGTCGAGCAAGGAGAGGGGAAAGGCAAATGCTTACCAACACATGAGCGTCCAAGACCTCCATAGCAGCTGGAAGAGAAGACAACATCTGGTTTTAACAAGCTGTATTAAACTGCAACACCCAGAGACCTTCAGTGCATAAATACACAGACACAACCCTTGTCTTAATACAGTCAAGAGGAGCAGTGGTACAAGAATTTCTCTGTATTTTCTATACTCTCTGTGCCTACAGGGTTATCTCCCATTGGTTCTTCAGACCTTCCTTAAGTGTCTTCCT
>NW_008691099.1:3875-4147 GCF_000695815.1 Acanthisitta chloris | reverse complement strand
TCATAGTCTCAAAGGCACAGGAAGACAGAAAACAGCACAGGGATGGACAATCTCAGTTTTCTTTAAATACTACTCTATCTTAAGTCTTTGAGGGTTCATAGTCTCAAAGGCACAGGAAGACAGAAAACAGCACAGGGATGGACAATCTCAGTTTTCTTTAAATACTACTCTATCTTAAGTCTTTGAGGGTAGTTGTGAGGATAGCAGCTCTGTGTCGTGTCGGCAGGAAGCATAAGGACTCAGTGGAGGGTGGGGATTTGTCAGTGGGAGAA
>NW_008691099.1:0-3796 GCF_000695815.1 Acanthisitta chloris | reverse complement strand
TTCCCTCCCTCTACCCTGAACTTGGCTACACATCTAAATAAATTACTTTAAACCAGTTTTATGAAATTTAGAGGTGAATTTTGTACTGCAGGAACCTACTGAGTCCCTGATAAACAGCCCAAGGGAGTGTTATAGAATCATGGAGTCCCAGAGTGGTTTAGGGTTGGAAGTGACATTAAAGCTCATCTCATTCCAACTCCCTGCCATGGGCAGGGACACCTTCCACCAGCCCAGGCTGCTCCAAGCCCCATCCAGCCTGGCATGGAACACTCCCAGGGATGGAGCAGCCACAGCCTCTGACAACAGCTGATTAGCTCACAGCTCATTCTGTACACCTGGCATCCAGGTAGGCAGCAAAGAGCCAGACGGTGCCATTCAACACACTCTTTGCTGGACAGAGCGAGGGGAAATGGGACATTCCAATCTTACAATGAACAAGTTCTCTCCAAAAGGATGCACAAAGAGGAACAGCAGCTTTTCACAGCTTGAACTAACCCTAAAGAATGCAATTGTCATTTCACACCAATCTGTTTCACCTGCTCATACACCTAGAGAGGAGCTGGAATCCTTTCCAGGGACTTGGGGTGAAAGGGAGGCAGCCAGAACCTACTGTACTGCTGTTTTCCTTTTATTTTCCAGGCAGCTTTTGAGGTCTTCCAGGATTTTGCAGCATGTGGCAATGTCAGGAGCATTCCCATCGAGAATGGGATAGTGGTGCACACATATCCCATGCTGTTTGTAGGTGTCTATCAGGTTTGGCACTCTGTATTTTTGAAGCTCTCCTCTGGTACAAAGCACAAATACATCCTGGATCCCACAGTTCTTCAGTTCTCCTGCCAATGGATTAAGACACTTGCAAATAAACAAAAGCCTATCAAAGCTTAAGGATAAACAGATAAGCTACTTGGTGCTGAGTCTCTTGTTTAATCTTTGAGGGTAAGACAAAAGGAGTGAGCAATACTGCTTGGAGAGGCAATTCCTTCCACTGAGTCTCTCCCACATTTGCCTTCAGGTAATCCAGGAGAGGAACTTTCTCACTTCAGAGGAGTCCTGAGAAGCCTCACAAGGGAGCACATCAGCACTCAGGACAGCCAGTTAGCTACTTAAGTATGTTTCTGTTCCATCTTCAGCTTAGAATCACAGAAACCTAGAATGGTTTAGGTTCAAGGGACATTAAAGCTCATCCAGTTCCACCCCCTGCCATGGGCAGGGACACCTTCCACCAGCCCAGGTTGCTCCAAGCTCCATCCAACCTGGCCTGGAACACTCCCAGGGATGGAGCAGCCACAGCTGCTCTGGGCAACCTGTGCCAGTGCCTCAGCACCCTCACAGTCAGGAATTTCTTCCTAACTTTGACTTGTCTGAACACTGTGGGGATTTGCTGTTAGTCTCTGCTCTTCTAGTTCTTACACAGATGAATCCTCAGCACAAATCTTTACACAATTTCATCTTTTCTATCCCAATCTCACTTTTCTGCAGGAGGAGATGACAAATTTGGAAGCCATCTTGATCCTAGCTGCTATGAAGATGCTTTGTGCTGGACCTCATGGCTACTGCACACACAGCTACAGATGCCTGGAAATACCTATTAGTTACATATTTGCAGAGAAGCCACAGAGGAATTGGCACTGCACACTTACAAGTGATCTCTAGTCTCATAACAGTAACTGTGCTAAGGTATTACTGCAGCTGCATGTTGTTCTTGCCCTTCACATGAGCAAGAAGCACTTGCTCACAGGCCAGAAGACTCACCTACATCTTTCTGCAGATTTCTTCTGACATCCTTAAACCTGCATCCTGAAAGAGATTGTGAATGCAAATTACCTCTCCAGGCAAGTGACACTCATGGCATGGCTACTGCAGCTGAAGAACAGAGCACAGGGAACCTACCCTGGACACCCAAGCAAGCCACAAAGCCACATCTCAAATAAAACAGTTCTTGTTTTTCCAAGCAGATCCCTGGCACAGAAGACAGTTTAAACACCATTATCTGCTTAATACTGCAATGTAATAGGATTAAAAACAGAAATCTGCCCAGGGTTTTAAGCTACTTTACATTTTCCAGATGAAAAGTTTTGGGAATTTGTTGTGGTGTCACCCCAGCAGCAGCAAAGCCACATATAGACATTCCCTCACTGCCCACCAATGGGATGGGGGAGAGGTCAGAAGGGTAAAAGCTATGAAACTCATGGGTTGAGATAAAGACAGTTTAATAGGGAAAGTAAAAGCCACATAAACAAGCTAAGCAAAACAAAGAATTCATTCTCTGCTTCCCATGGGCAGGAGGAGTTTGGCACCTCCAGGAGAGCAGGGCCCAAGCCCATGTAATGGTGACCTGGGAAGACAAATGTAATCACTCCAATTGTCTTCCATTTCTCCTTCTTCCTCTCACTTTATACACTGAGCATGATGTCCTATGGGATGGAATATCCCTTTGGACAGTTTGGGTCACCTGTCCCAGCTGTGTCTCCTCCCAACCTTCCATTCCCCCCAGTGTGGCAGAATGGGAAGCAGCAAAGGCCTTGGCTCTGTGTGAGCTCTGCTAAGCAACAACAAACACATCCTCACTTTGTGACCCCTGTCCTCAGCACAAATCCACAACAAGGCCCCATATCCAGATTGGGAAGAAAGTTAGCTCTTCCCCAGCCCAAACAGCACAACATTTTCCATCGGGACACAGCGTAAACCAAAAGAATCACAGAATCAGTTAGGCTGGAAGGGACCACAATGAGTAATCTGGTCCAACCTCTCTGCTCAAATAACTCCCTAATCAAAACACCCCAACAAATAAAAGGGTTAAGTAAAGATCACTTCAGAGCTGTTTGCTCTTGTGACCACAGGAGATTCCCCATGGCTGCAGGTTTGGTAGTGAAAAACACAGTGAAATCTTATGTTATTTGTTTTACATGTTACAAATGTGATCATGCATTGAGATATTCTCTAGATTAGCTTTGGTGTGTCCAAAACACTTTATTCCAGTGGTAAGTCACAAAACAAGTCACCTCACTTAGCAAACACAACACAGAATTTTGGGGTACAAGGTGTTACCTTCTCTCCAGCTTTCACACATTCCTCAGGGAATGCTTCTTACCTGGAAGGGAGCATAATCCCAGGACCTCCGAGAAGTAGGGAGGAGACAAAGGCAACCTGTCAGAAAATAGAGAAATAATGAATACAGACCAGAAAGTAAGGGATTTGTCATTTAAATATAGAAATATCTGAAGGGCAGGTGAAAGAAAATGGGAACAGATACTTTCAGTGGTGCCCAGGGAAAGGACAGCGGAAAAAGTTCCACCTGGATATGAGGAAAAGCTTCTTTGCTTTGAGGGTGATAAAACCATAGAATCCCAGACTGGTTTGGGTTGGAAAGACCTTAAAGCTCATCTCATCCCCCCCCCAGCCATGGGCAGGGACACCTTCCACCAGCCCAGGTTGCTCCAAGCCCCATCCAACCTGGCCTGGAACACTCCTAGGGATGGAGCAGCCACAGCTTCTCTGAGCAACCTGTGCCAGAGCCTCACACCCTCCCAGGGAAGCACAGAGCCCTGGAACAGGTTGCCCAGAGAGGCTGTGGCTGCTCCTTCCCTGGCGATACTCGAGCCTCGCCTGGACGCCTGGGCAGGGCGTTGGACTCGGAGGTCTCCAGAGCTGCATTCCCACGCCAAACACATTCCCTGGCAGCTCCCAGCACAGTTTCATCCCTTTCCAGGCCACCTGTCGGGCAGGAGGAGGATTTAATACAACCCCGAGAGGTCATTCCTGAGGGAGAATCCCCCGCGGGCGGCGCCTCACCAGG
>NW_008691098.1:0-5562 GCF_000695815.1 Acanthisitta chloris | reverse complement strand
CTCGGCCTGGGGCAGCGCCCGGCCCCTCATGAAGGTCATCGAGGTCTCGGGGCACGGCATCCCCTGGCTGCTCGGCACCTTCTACGGGCTCTGGCAGAGTGACAGATCGGCCGCCAGGGAGGTGCTGCTCAACCTGCTCTTCGGTGAGGCGCGGGGCTCGCCCGAGCGCGCTGTAGGCACGGGGGAGGGGGGGACGCGAGGGACGGGGCGGAGCTGAGCACACCTCAGCCCCCTACAGCCCCCAGGGCCCCAGCTGAGCTCCTCTGCGGTGCCTGGTGCCCTGGAGGCTGTGGTGGCACAGGATGGCTCATATGGCACAGCTCCAACCACACGCTGTGCAACTCTTGACAGATAAACTGCTGTTACATAAAGCTTTCAAAGTGCCGAAGTCTGTTTTAGTTGTTCAGGCTTATCAGAACAGTGCATTCTAGGTGCAGCTGCCAACTGTTGAGACACCAGCCTGATCCCTGAAAAGCTGCTCTGGCACACAGATGTCTACTTGGGCTGCCTGCAGGCAGGATGGATCTGTATCAGCAAGTGAGGAAACTTGGTTTAAAGCATGCATTCTAATCTTGCATGGCAAAGTATTTCACACACACACACACACACACAGAGTATCAAAGGTATACTTGGAGTCTTCACTTTTGCCTATTTAGAAACTCTAGTAGCTCCAGAGCTTTCTACGTTCCTGATTAACACAAGAGTAAGAAGTTGCAAATAGTTGGTACCTCACAGTTGTAATTTGAATTGAAATCTGCTTGGTAGGAAATATAAAAGTTTGTGCATCTTTTTCATCTAGCAGCACATGGTTAAATTACAGTCCCACAGCAGAGCTGTGGGAAGGGACCTGGAGGTCTCTGACCCAACCTCTGCTCCAAGGAGACCTGTGCCAGCACCACGGCCTTGTCCAGCCTCAGTGCTCTATGCCACTCACCCACCTCCCTGGGGCCCTGTCCCAGGGCTGCAGCACCCTTGTGGGAAAGAAACATTCCCCCCCATGTAAGCTGAGTCTCCCAAACCCCATGTACAAAGAGAAAAATCCAAGTTCACACATGGGAAAAAATATTTGTTCTTAAATGATTAACCAAAGGAAATGAAGTGACTGAAAGATTTGGTGTCCAGAAACAAGGCTTAGGACAAGCAGAAGTTGGTCTCTAACAAGACTTCCCTGGAATAAGTAGCCCTGGCTGTAAGAGCTGTGCTGAGCTGAGCTGTGCTAACAGGGATGGAGGAAGCACCCTTTGCCCTACATGAGAAGCTGCTCTTGCCAAATACTGGCCGAACACTTCTCACAGGTACTTTGCCTCTTCTACCACAACAGCCCTTAGCTCTCAGGGAACAAGCCACCATTATTTAAATCCTTCTTTATTCATCTCCTGGGAGCCAAAGCGTGGTTCACTTCCCACTGAGCAGCAGGGAAAAGCCAGACCCTGTGAGCCCTGGCACAGTCCAGCTCAGAGCCCCTTACACTGAGCTGTGGCTGAGTGGGTTGATCATTTACCCAGTTGGTTTGACCCCAGTCACCTGGGCAGGGAAAGCAACGCTGAGTCAGCACTGCCAAGAGGGGAGTTGTGTGAAATGTTAATCTCTCTACTGCCTTCAGATTAAGGGGCAGGTTGAGCCCCAAATCACAAGACTTTACACAAACACCCTGGGGTGCAGGCTGGGCAGAGCCCTGTCTTGGCTGTGGCAGGCAGAGGGCCTGGTGATGCAGGGGGCAGTGTGCAGCAGGAGCAGAGGTTGGAGATGTGCTCCTGCTGCAGAAGGCCAAGTGTGGATGAGTGCTGCGCTCTCCCCACCCGAGTACTGTAGCCATGGAAAACACTGCCTTCTCTGAGCAGATTTGGGCAGCCAAGTGCTTTCTCTGCTTAGGTTGGACATAAAGAAGAATTTCTTTACAGAAGGGGAGATTAGACATTAGAAAGGGCTGCCCAGAGAGGTGGTGGACCGGACCTGGCACTCAGCGCCATGGTCTAGTTGACATGGTGGTGTTAGGTCATAGGTTGGGCTCAGTGATCTGAGGTATTTTCCAGCCTTAACGATTCTGTGATTCTTCTTAGCCAATGGCTCTCAGTAACGCCGTGTTGCTGTCTCCTAGCCTTGCTGCTGGACCTGGTGATGGTAGCGGTGGTGAAAGGGATCGTCAAGCGGCCGCGGCCCACCCACAACAAGATGGACATGTTCGTCACCATCTCGGTGGACAAGTACTCCTTTCCCTCTGGCCACGCCACCAGAGCCGCCCTGGTCTGCCGCTTCATCCTGCGCCACCTGGTCCTGGCCATCCCCCTGCGGGTGCTCGTGGTGCTCTGGGCCCTCATCGTCAGCATCTCCAGGGTCATGCTGGGGAGGCACAACATGACAGACGTGCTGTTCGGGCTGCTGCTGGGCTACGCGCTGTACGGCGTGGTGGAGTCCTGCTGGCTGTCCCCGCTCAATGCGCCTGCACTCTTCGCGCTCTGGAGCCGCTGACGGATGGGCTCCTCACACAGGAGGGCGCCTGGGTGGGCACTCCAAGTATGCACATAAAGGGAGTACTGGGAGTTCAACTCCCACCCCACACCCCATCAGTCCAGCCAAGACTTCTACACGAGCGGTGCTGCAGGATCCTGCACCTGCACTTAGACGTTTGGTGCTGTCTTGCCCTCCTGGTCAGCTGTCAGGCAGGGTCTGCACTGGCCAAGCAGCTGCACTGACTGTTCTCCTGTGACAAAACTCAGTCTCTGCAGAGCCTGGGGAGGGCTCAGCACGTTCATCTGGCAGCTCACTGCTAATACTGTGAACCTGCATGCTCTTGCTGGGCACCTGCTGCAATAGCCCCTGGTGTATGTGGTAGCTGTGACTTTGTGGAGATTTCTCTACAATCACCCATGTATCTGTATCCTATAAATACACTGGTCATGCTGCTGTCATAAGTATATCCTGTGCAGCCTGCTCCATAATGTCTGCCTGGAGGGGACTCACAGGGGTCTCTCCTCAGGGTAATGAAGAGCTCTACCACCCTAAGCAACCTCTTCCTTATTGCCTTCAATTGAAGTACTGCACTAAGATCAGATCTTGAGCAATGAGGACATAGGCACAGGGCTCCCAGTGGGCTATAGGGAAAGGATAGTGGGACTGAAGAGTTGATCCATCCAGTGTGTAACAGGGGGTGGTGTTCACAGCAGCAACCTGCTCCTGAAGCTCTTGTTCAGAGCTTCCCAGTTCCTTTTTCCCTCCACAGGATTTTCAGTCTCTCAGGGGGTACAGTGCATTCACAGCAATTCCTGGTGGTCACCGTTTCCAGGCTACAAGGCAGTTTACTGCAGAGCCAGCCCCTTCCTCACAGCCCAGCAATACACCCTCACCCAGTCTGATGGGCAGCCCCAACTCTGAGCCTTACCTGCACCTCCTGCAGGTAAGCAAGAGGTCCTGGCTCTGTCAACCATCAACAGCTTCAGTGCTCCAGGCAGGCTGGCTCTCCTCCTCTGGCACTGTTGGTCCTGGCAGCATGCTTTTCAGAGAGGGCTGCTTGTCCTTGGCAGGAGGGAGAGCCACAATGAGCCTCTGTAATGAGCTGGGGCTAAGACTGAGCCAGAGCCCACATCACCAGGGACCACAGCCAGGCATAAAGTGAGGACCCTAGACTGAGCTTAAGTAATGAGCTTAAATAGTGATTTGGCATGTGGGTGGGGGGATTTGGCTCAGGTGAGGCTGCTTGTGGTCATTGAGGTCTATTAGTGCACTCAGGCCCTGTAAAACACCAATTAAGTCCTATTAAGATCAGACAGTGTTTATGTGTGCTGTTCCCCTGGGTGAAGTGTGCAGGAGCAGCCTGAGGGCCACTACTACAAGCACTCTGTCACTGCCTGTCACCCACCACCAGCCATACAGGGGCTGAAATCAAAGTGCTTGATCCAGCAGAGTTCCCCCAGAGCTGAGCCCTGACCCACTGGTCAGTGAAACTACTAGCTGTGGGTTTGTGCTCCAGTGACCAAAAAAAGGCACCACATGCCTGGCAGTTGTCTGGGCCAGTCCAGCACACACACATGCATGGCAGCACCCAGGCACCCTGGCCAGCCCTCCTATGCCACAGCAAGGATGAGCCCTGTGGTGGCTGTGGGAGCACAGACAGGTGGCACACCCCGGTGTGGGCAGAGTTTGGGGTGATCAAGGCTTGGCGAGTTGTGCCAAAACAACTTTGCTCTACTTTTTCCCAAACACAGGGTGCTTTATGTCCAAGCAGTTCTTAGAGTCATTGGAATCTTCCAAGGTCACGGAGGACTACAGCAGCAAATCTGTGCATCTGTGCATGCATGTGTGTGCCAAAAGTTGCTCTTGACTCACTTTCAAAGGATGCTCCACATCACCCGTGCACAGTCCTGCTGGGCCATGGGCTGTCCTGCAGCCCTCACCACTTCTCTGCTTCCCACAGCCAGTGCCTGAGAGACTTTCAGTCTCCTCCTGTGCTTGTCACTTGTCACTGCTCCTCCAAGCATGGGTGCCAGCCCACTGATAGGATGGAGGAGACTTGCTTTCTGCTCTGCTTGTCGCACTGCACCTCTGGCTGTTGTGGATGCCCTGAGCAAACACTGCCCCCCAAAACTGTACATTCTGGGTTCTTTCCAGGCTTGAGGACTGTGGCTTTCCCACAGACATCAACCAGCCAGTCATGACGAAAATGCCATGGCCTGACCCTGGCACACTCTCATGGAGTGTCTCATAGTCCCCAGTGCCTAGCTGAGTGCTAGGCATGAGCCCAAGCATGGTAGGGCAAAGTCCAAGGCTGCAGGGGAAAGGGGAAATAGGTAGGCAACCTGCAGAGGTTTCATAGCACGGCAGTGGGGTTGAGAGCTCGGAGAGGTTCTCTACACTTGTTGCCCTTGGGAGGTCTGTGCAGAGCTTGCGAAAGAGCCAGAAGCCAGCTGAGAGCGGAGCAGGGAGAGTAGCAGTGCCAGTGCTGCCACCTTGCCACCCCCGTGCTGATCCACCTGCCTGGTAAGAGTTGCTTTCGATGCTTTTTTCACAGGCAGGCACAGAGTGTGGGTTGGCATTTCAGCACCTCTGCCCCAGGCAGAGATTAGCCCTTGCCAACAGCAAGGGACAGAAATAACCTCATTAAGCTTATTGCAAACATACTATGAGTTTTAGAACGTTAAAATCAGTTCAGCTGCAGAGCATGAGCCCTCTGCAGCTCTGTGCCTTGCTCAGCTCGAGGCCAAAGTTCCCTGAACACGGGAGAGCAAATTTCCCCTACAGTCCCCAGGGTCTGTCTGGCTACAAGTGTGCCAGGAGCCAGCAACAAGCTCTGGGTCCATGTGGTCTGTACCTCGTGCTGCCAGGGACAGCCTTTTCCTAACTGGCACAGTGACACCCCGACAGCGCGGTGTCGCACCAGGGTCCCGCTGGCCCCAGGACTCCGATGTCCCAGGAGTGAGCTGCAGCTGCGGGGACACAGTGCCAAGATGCTGAGCCCAGGGGCACGGGGGATGCAGGCGATACGGTGCCTGGTGCCACCGGAGCAGCCAGAGCCGCATGTGCCCCCGTGGTACCAGATAAACGGGGTATGACCGATCGTGGTAATCC
>NW_008691097.1:0-13543 GCF_000695815.1 Acanthisitta chloris | reverse complement strand
GCACAGGGCTCTTTTCTTCTATAACGTTTTTTCCAGAGGAAATTCTGAACGCAAGTTTTTTAGTAGTTATATTGGCTAAAGTAATAATATTAAAGCATTCCTTTAAAAATTAAAATCTTGCTTAGTACCAACAATCCGATATTCCACTAACTTCTGTCACCAATCTCAATTATTTATTTCCAACTGTATAACAACTGGCAGTGCTCTTATCTTTACTTAATTAGCTTCGATTTCTAATGTTAAATTCCTGCATTAGATTAAAAAGGCCATGGTAAGCCACATGCTGTCTGTAAATAAGATGAGTCTGTTGTGAAAGGTTCATATTCAAATGCACGCTGTTGATGACTAAGAAAGCTATGGGTAATCAAGGCTGTAAATCTGTCATTGTGACATACAAGTAGTGCTTAGCACCACACTTAGTACAAGGGCAAATATGAAAGTGGGAAACTTGAAGATGAGCATTGTGAAGAAAACAAGCAAATAATTCCAAACACTAATTGGAGAGCTCTGGTTAGTTCAGGAGAATTAAACCCTACAACTGAAAATTACCAACTTCAATTCAATGCAGATGCTAAAAAACTCTGTGATAAATCATTTGTCTGTTGAGAATGACTGTCAAAATTGATACTGCTAGGTAATTATCTCATCAGAATGAGCAAGCATTTCAGTTGGACAGATTGGACAGATGCTGAAAGTTATTTTGTATCTGAAAATCTTTGCAAATGGAATGACTGATTTTGATATGATGATATTCATAAGGCCTTTTTATTTATGATATATGCACACCTGGGCTGGGGGAGTTTAGCTGTGTGCTCCATTTTTGTGCTTGAAATAACTGCTATCTTCTTCTGCCAATCCTACTAGACTGACTTGACTTTTACTAGAGTCTCTGCAATACAGATAGAGCTGAGTAGGGGTAACTGGAAAGGCCAGTTTGGGCCTTGTACATGTCACATAACCGCATTTATACACTTACACAAAGTCATGTTCAGTGACTGAATGAACCACACAATGCATCCTCTGTTAAAGGAAGTAGCAAAACCTGAGATTTGTGCAGAGCAAAAATCTATTGCTCTCCCTTGCTGCTATATTTTATTACATGCCTGCAACAAAAAAAGGTTATAATTTTGTATATCATGGCAGCAGTGAAAATCCTAGAAGTAATAGCCACTGACCGAAGCTGTTAAAGACAAAGTTTTATGACACCACAAGAATTATCTGCAGTAAGGTAAATCACCAAGAAAGGCAGGATTACTGGGACCTAATTAAATGCTTTAATGTCAACCTAACTCTGGTCACTATATCCTTTGAGGGTATTCTCCTGTCTTATTTTACTGCCCAGGATCTTTCTGTTTCTTCACAAATTGGCATGGGACTTCTTGCTGCCCATCCCGAGGCAGTACAAGGTATCAAACAGAGGTAATTCAAATACCCTCAAAATAACAAATGAACAAAAGTATTCATTACAAAATATATTATCCTATTTGTTGCACATTGTCTATACACATAAAAGAAGAAATAGCTATGTAGTAAATGCTGAAATCTACATCATGAAAAGTGTCTCACACCTCGAAAAATATTATTGATCTTAGTGTGACTGAAAGTCACAGAATCAAACTACCTTTTTCTGCTACTGCTGTCTCACATAGCCAGTTTTGCCAAAAAAATGATGACACTGTGCTTTGTTCTACATTAGTGATCTCTTCATAATTCTGCAAAAGTGTGAAGAAGCTATTAGTCACTTTGCATTTGCAGTTTGTTGAAACAGGGAAGAAATGTCCATCAAGCATTCACAAGCATTCCAGCTTTTGATTTATATAAGAATGGTCATATGTGATCTTACAATAAAAATTCCAACATGATTTGAATACCACATGCCACTCATACAGTTGTCTAAAATTGCAGTGTTGGTATTCACATTGAGAAGAGGGCATGAATATACTTGTCATTGAAATCTAGTGAAGAAATACTTCTGCAGTGACCCAGTTTTGACTGTCTCTGATGATTCACTACATTGGTGGATATGTAGAGAAAAAAGAAATAGGTCAAAGTCAAAGGAAGTTTGTTCCCATGAAAGATTACTGCATGAACAAGGGAGCATGAATTTCTTCAGTCCAAGTAGGCATATGAGATTTCCACCATAGTGACCATCTGAACTAATCAAATTATAATTTTTCTGCCTATGTCTAAAAGCAGTGGCATTGTAGGCTGAGCTCTTAGGACAACAATACTGAGATTAATCTTTAACCAAATTATCTCAGATCTGACAGCTCAACAATCAGGTCTTCCTGCCTCTGCACATCTGTCTGAGGAAGGTACTTCATTCTCACCAAATGTTATCTTAGCCTGTCCTGAGACTCTGAGTGTACTTAAGTGATACCAGTGTTTACAGTGCAGCTGCATCCCTAAAACAGCTGCAAAAGAGTTATATGACAGATCAAAGCTCTGTGGAAGTTTTCAGGTAATCCTAATCACAGCCTATTATAAGAAACACAATCCTGTCTGACACATGGAGCAAATGACCTGTAAATGAAGCTGCCTCATGAACTCTATGGACAGTTCTCTGTTTTCCACACACCTTTTGCTTCAGAAAATTTAGGTCAAATAGCTTTTCAATTTTTTTTTCTAGCAGATTAAATTGGGTCATGTTCCTAGAGAAGTGGGTCATTTTTCCCTGTAAATAAACAGTTTCGTGCCTGCATATCCTTAGTTCAAAGGCTCTATTGTTTGTACTCAAAACTGCACAATTCTTTTGCTTAGCCAAGAGGCAGTGATTTTTTTTATTCCAAAGGGCAGTCTTTAGCCTGACCCAGTAAGACACATGATGTTTCTCAGTACATGACAGTGAAGTGTCTCTTTTCTGCCTTCCCATCAAAACACTGACTGGGGACAAAATTCTTAGCCAGTATTGATTGATTTGCTCCACTGACTTCAACAGAGCTGTTCTGCTTTGTATCATGTGGGAATCCTTGCTAAAAAAGATCAGTGTCCAGAGCATAAATATAGAAAAGTTTCCACCAATTCTCTAAAACACCTCAAAAGATTATTTTCACATATGTTCAGACAAGAATGAAGACCTTTATGAAGAGAACCTGGTGCAACTCCCTGACAGGGTCTTCTATCTGTAAAGTTCAAGCCAGACCAACGATTCAGCACACAAGGCTTGGCTGATTTATACAGGATGGTCCAGTTAATTGTTATTAAAACAAAAAAAAAGAAAAACCCCAATAACATAATCTTATCTCCCAGGGATTTTTTCTTTCAACATTTAGGCTTATCAGTGTTGTTACCATGTCATCATGAATGAAAACATGAGAACTGCCATACTGCTTAGATGAGTTTCCAAGGAATTGCATACTTATCTAATGTCCATAAATGCAGACAGTCATCTAAGGTTCACATATGCCATTCTTAAGACAACCTTTCCTGAATCCTTTGTGTACTTTTTCATAATTCTTTCCTAATATTTAATGTCTATAGCCATTTTTTCTCATTGTTGTTAGGCTTTCACTGTATGTCTCACAGAAAATTCGAAGATTTAAGTATTCTTTCCTTTTCGATTCACAACTCTCTTGCTGTCAAATTAACATTGCATGCATGAGCCTAACAAAACCCAGAACATCTATTGTCTTTACAAGTCTAATTCCTCTTCATTATTATTTCTTGATGATCAAAAGAGGAATGAATATATTGCTATTTTAAATTTCAGCAAACAATAGGGAAAAATAAGCATTTAAAACCAGCATAAATTACTGAACAAGTAATTTATATTTTTAATCATAGGAATAATTTTTATTAACTTTTCTAGGGCATCTAGTCCTTCTTTATTTATATAATTTATTGTTTATTTTCTGTACTACTCTACATGCTTCAGGAAAGACTGTATAATATATTTAAAGTGTAACAGCAACAGACATAAATGTTATTCTTTAGTCACAAATTTAGTCTGGTTTTAATACCTGATATAATTTCTGTATATATAACACAGAGAGACCTTCCAATCTGGTTTTCTGTAGTATTTGGAATCAAACCTTTGAATAGAGACATAACCACACCTACTGGTTTGGAAAATGCTTCCAATAAGTCCTAGAATCTCTCAGCTTCAGCAGTACTCCAGATATGACTCACCACATTTTCAAGAGAGTTGGAAACTACATACAGATTTGATGGCATTTGTTGGCAGGCTAAGAGTTTGCCATAGGTATCTTGCTATCTTTGGCTGTGTGAATAATGAAGAAACTTCCACTGGTAGCAATGTTTTCTAAATGAATTTGAAAAGAACTAGCAACTACACTGTGTCTTTTCAACAATTTTACTCTTAGAACATTTGTTTAGCTGTATAATAAACAGGAGCACAACAACATCAGGAAATGTTGCTTTATTCATATTAGTGGATGAGCTTCTAAAATGCTTCTGAAAATAAAAACTCTCAAAGTTACTGCCAAAAGAAGATTGCAGAAGAATAACAAAATATCCAGTCTAACTTTCAAAGAGTAAATGAGTCCTTTCCGTATTGGTTTTATGATACTGATAATCTTACTCTGGTGATTTTTGCTTAATTTACCTATATGTGAAGGAGGAAAGATGGCAATGTAAACATAAATAGCTTGTATAGATTAGATTGAACGATAGTAATTATTCAAGAGAAACACAGCACATCCTGCAGAGATCCGTACGGTGCCTCAGATGATCACGCACAAATACAGACTAGGGCAGTTGTGTTCTCAGATGAGGTCCTTGACAAGTGTTTTTCACAACATGCCTCTGTTTACTTTGAAAACATGATTCTATAGTATTTCATGGATTTTGCAGGTTTCTCATAATAGCATTGGACATTCTCATATCATGGCTAGATTGTGATGTGTAGATCAGATGTGTGAGAAAATAAAGGAGCCAAAACCACAGATTTAATTCCAAAAGGACACAAATCAATATATTTATCTGAGAAGTGACATCCAGCACCAATAAGAGAAAACTAAAGAAACAAAATTCTGCACGTAAAAAAGACTGATAGGGAAGCTGAATCCTAAAGGATAGCACCATATTGTTTTCCAGACATACGGGTTGTATGCATACATTCACCTAAATAACAACTGGCTGATTGAAAAGGCATTGAAATGACAATACCAGCTCTTCAATTGGGTACAGTGAAATAGAATGCAAAAAAAACATAGAGGAAGAAGATGCAAAGATAAAATGCATCAAAACGAGAACAGAAAGTCTGGCTAAATTTTTTTATGGTGATTTTTCAGAAAGAGAAATATAAACTCTGGGTCTCTCTTTAGAATGAAATGGAGAAAAAAAGCATAGTAGTGGGAGAGAAAAGAGGCCAAAAGGACTGAATTAGAGATACTTATAAAAGTTTAAAATTTACTTCCTGTAATCCTTTTGAAATGGTGCATAATCTATGATAGGAAGTAATGGGTATGGGACTACATATGCAAAATGAAAAATTATGACTTTGTTTTCCCTTGTGCTTTCAAAACTGGAACAAACAAGGCAATAATCAGTCTCATAATATGAGAAAAGCAAAAGAAAGACTAAGTAGAATCATATATATTTGAAAAAATGCTATCAACAAAGCAGAAGGAGTTACTGAAGGAGCAGACTGGGATGAATCCATGAGCATGGAACAAAGATTTCAAAAGGTTACTAGTGTAAGAGACAAGAATACTGCTGGAAACATAAGAAATTGAGAAGATGGTGTAGAAGACCTGGTAACCATGTAACTACATTTCCAATTTTGAAAATCCGGTAGGAATATGGTAATATTTGTGAGGTTTATGCCGCTATCACTACAATACAGTCCAGTGTTAACCATGACCACTGTTAACAAAAATCAAGCTATCAAAATAATATTAAATCTCTATTTAACAGCCTGTCATGAAATTTATTTTAATAGTACTTTTAGTCAACAGTCTTATCATGCTTTTACCAACAGTGTGATCAATATGAACATTATATCTAGCCTACAATTTCACCCACCGCTTCAAAAGCTTCATAAATCATCAACTTTTATAACTTCTTGATTACCTCCTAATGTTCATACAAAACAAGGATAAAAACAAAAATCACCCTCTGATGAAAGCATGCTGAGCACTTGAAAAACTTTTATTAAATGATATCCAGTTAGCAACACCCTGTTGGGCCATCACTGTGTAGTGATGATTATGGAGTGCTCTTTCGCATAAACTGAATAAATCTCATAAATTGTTGATGGAGGTGCTTTAAAATATCAGCTATTGACCAACTTTACCCCAGCAACAGAATAGAATTGATTTAGTTTGCCTCTCTTCTAAGAAATTTTATCCATAGCCTGGGGCTTGGGGATTGTACAGCAAACAGATCAATCCCATGTACTTTCAAAGGCTGGAGAAAGCTGTTTGCTCCACGTCTGCATTTCCTGAAAGGTCTGCATCTTGCTACCCGATTTACTGATGCCTGCCCACAATATGACAAGAGGGATGATTAACCCATCTTTAACATCAAAGGGAGTTCAGATATGCATGATTAAAGGTAAAATTTTCAGGCCAGTTTTTACAATGAGGTTGAGCCTACAGCAGACATGTAATTGAATTTCAGTTCTGCTCCAGCCCCAATTCTCCTTGTCCATTTCCTGCTCTGCCTTGACTGTTCCAGAGAGTGTGCAAAGACAACAGACTATGCTGCATATGGCACATCTGATCTCTGTCCATATAGACAGTCTTCTTGGGCAGTGCAGCTACACCCAGATTGCAATATGAGGACAGAACAAAAACAAGACAAATAAATACTATGACCAGAAATTCTATATGTTGCTGTTCCACCTCTACAAGGTTTGCATCATAGATCTGTTCTGGAATACTTTCTGAACTTGCACAAGATACGAGAAATAGTTTTGTTTGCCCACAGCCTTCAGTGAACTAAAAATGCTACCAGCGTTTTACTTGACTTCCTATTAGATCTTAGAGAAAATTCCTTTTCACTGCTTTTTAATCAGCATTGCAGATGAAAAACTGAAATGTCTCTATGAAATGAAATCAATATTACTACTGCTGAAATGCTATTATGGCTCTCTCTTTCCTATTTCTGTGATGCTGCTTTGTTAATACATTGTCACCATACTAAAATCATGGACAAACATTACTCAAAAAAAGTTCATTGTGGTAAGATAATTGAATAAAGCCAGGTGAATTCAATTGCAGCAAGGAGTCTTACATGTCATAAATGTTGTCCTTGAAATAGCATGATATCTTACATTTGGATACGATCACAGGAATACAGAAAGACCTTTTTGACATTAATTCTACAACTGCATCTAACAAGGACCATTGGTTTTCTTGGGACTGCCAGTGCACTTGAAATTAATGGACTTTATATGGGATGGAGGAAGAAGATGGGAAGTCATTTAATGCCTTACTGATTTGTCTCATAAGCTCTGAGTCAGGTCGAGGGACCTCTATAAAATGCTTGCATGGAAGAGTTTTCCATATAATAAAATCCAAAAAAGATAGCTTATCCAGTAAAAGGTTTGCTATTGTGAGGCAATGAGCTATCCCTTAATAAATCCACAAATGAATGAGATACACATTGAAGCCTCTCATGGCTGTTAACTGAGCCAGACATGGCATTGCCTATACACATGCAACTCCTGCCTCACCCAGGTTGCTTCTTCTTTTGCTGCAATTTTGTCACAGAGTGAGGAAATAGACTTGAATTCAGCCTTTCAGGCTTGTGGGCACATCTGAACATGAGTTTCATGATTACATTCAGTTTTATTGTATGTAGAAATCATTGATCCTACTTGAAGTCGTATCAGAAGTAATACAGCCTGGTATTGTAACATGGTTCCCTCATGCAGATAACATTTTTAAATAAAGTGACATCTTCAATATTATATTGTCTGATTCATTTGTTTTCTACATTTACATCAAAGGAGTTGTCATTTAAGCAAAACAATCCTTATATGGCAAAGGTCTTTGGCTGCTTTCCTACCAGGCAGTTTCATATCCAAAATCTCAAAATCCCCATTAAAATGTATGGGTTAAGGAAAGAAACTCAGCTCTATTCTTGAGGTGTTTCCAACTAAGGGACTAACAGAGCAAACAATGACTTTCAAATTTTCTGTAATCCTTGAGCTAGGTCCACCTCTCATCTGAGAATTAATCCCTCTCCTTAATAAATATGCAGCAGGTGGCTGAGGAGGGCCTTAGGAAGGTCTGAAAGGGCATACTATAGAAGAGCTGTAGTGTCACACTCAGATGCTGAGTAGTCATGTGTGAAACCAAGTGTCTCTGGGTTCTTCTGGAAGCTACCTCAATGCTCTGTGGGAGACTGAAAAAGATGAAACTGACTGCAAGTTGGTAAACTCTGTTGTGAATGGACATTAAGGGAATGCTCGTCACATAGGATCATAGATAGGAACTATATAGTCATACTGTTTGCAGAAATAGGGGGGGAGAGTAGAGTAGGGAGAGAATTTTACTGGCCTGAAGGCAAGCCAATCTGATTCTGAATACATATAAGGATTAAATACACGGTACAAAAAGGCATCAGTCATTTTTCTTAGTAAAACACATGCAGGAAAAAACCCCGCACAACTAAAAGGAGGCAGAAAGCATGTTCTTCCAAAGTCCCTTCTGCCAAAGGAACATCTTGCTATTTGCCATGAAAATGTTGCATTTCCATTCCTCCTCTCTTAGTGTGACTTTTTATTTCCATAACTGTGGCTCTATGTCCAAGGCATATTTCCTCAGCTATTTGTATATGTCTATGACTAGTCTCTTTTATCCTAGTAGAGGCCAAAATATCAAGTTTCTAGCAGGACCACAGTGAGGGAAGACAAGGTTTCAGATTTAACAGGAGGCCCAGGCATATGGGGAGAGCATGAATATATCTGCTGCAGTTTTGTTACTGCTTGCCACAAGTCAGCTCAGCTTTTCTTTTCAATACTGCAGACATGAAAGGAGCATTAGTCCAAACAGTTCTCAGTGTTCCTCCAATACAAGAGCAAGAAGCTTCAAGTTTTCATCTTGCTAAATTGCAGACAAAAACTGGCTAATAATTTGCAGCTAGGCCCAGTGGTCAAGTCCTGAAAAGATGGCACTTACCAAGGCAAAATGTAGAGGCCAAACCTTTTGTTACTGGTATCATCTACATGGGACAAAAAAAAGGTACTTCTTTTCTACTATCAATAAATTAGTTTAAACCCAGCATCAATTTTAAGAGTTTTTAATGGAACAGAACAAAACAGAATGAAACTTAACATGTTAATTTAAAAAAATACAAACAAACAAACCAAAACCAAATACAAACCAGCAGTCTGAATTTAAATTTCTCAATGTCTTCTGAAAAAAAACTACTTTTCAGTATTTCAATAGAAGCCAAATTCTTCAGGAAAGGTATTAGAATATTACCTTTCAAAAACACTAATAAACTCTTGTTTATGAGAGACATCTAATTAATAAAACTGGAAATCATATTTTGTCTGAATATTCTTGCTTTAATACTTGCATGTAGCATGTATTGGTTAAGTCATTGTCTCTCTCCTCCCTACAAGCTGGCTTGAGATAAATATAACTGCTCAAACTTAACATTTTTTCAAGGCTGTTCACAGACATCTGAATACATGTATAAACTCCACTGACAGGTAACAATGAATTCAAGTACCACCTGCACCCTTCACAAATTACTACCCGTAACTGAAGGACAAGGGGAAGATTGCTGTGACAGGAAAAAAATTTGATCAAACAACAAAAGGCAGCTTGGGTGATGCTGTCTTTCAGATGTAAGAGGGGTATGGGTCACCTCATTTGTGTGCAGATACAAGTTTCCCAAAAGCTATGAATGCTTTGAGCACAGGCCAAGGAGGTACATAACTGAACTTCCTCAATGCTCATCAACTTCAGAATTGGTCCATTTTCTTTTAGTGCCTTCATAGGCACTATGTGTCACATGACAAATGGGACATTTCTGCATGCTCACACCTTTCAGAAATAAGCCTAAAGGCAGAACAAGTAGTCGACCAATTGCTCATGTAATAATATTTAACTGTGAGAATTTCTAGTTCTTAATGTTTTCTTAACATGAGCTCTCATTCCCAAAATTACTCAGAGCTGGTCATTTTATCACATAAGCTGTGCTCTTTCAGACTTGCAGATGGTGACCTGCAAATGCAGCATGAAGTGTTTTGATCTGTTACTCCACTTATCCTTACAGTCTAGTGAGAGCACTAAAGGGAACCCATTATCTGTAAAGGTGTCAGGTCAGTGCAGAACTGAAAAAGAACCACTCTGAAACTTGTATCAGAGAAATGTGATGCTTAGTCACAAGAAATTCTTTTAATGTACACATGACACTTGACCTCTAGAACCATATTGGGAAATGAGGCTGACTAACATTCTCTAAATGTTCCAGAAACTCTCTCCAGTTTAATTCATTGCAGACAACTTGTTCAGGAGGGGAAAAAAAACATTTTCTCAAAGTCTGCCTGACACAGCATAAGAGAAAAAAAGAAACACCCAAACCCAAAACGACAGCTTTAAAGGTCAATACTCCCATCTTGTGGCTGGTGAAGAAAATGCATATGTTTAAATAAAAATGGAAAAATCAGTTTCATATAGATAGTTTACAAATATTAATTTAGTTGAATACAATTTTCTTTTATGTTGCAATCAAATTTGGATTATAGCATTATCAATTCAGAGAAGGAAGGATGGGAAAAAATTTTAATTCAGCCACAATAGAGTTTCTGTAGCAAATTCCTAACTGCAGGAATTTGAAAGGATGAAATCCATTTTAACCACACTTCAAATTCAAAGTCTCCTGAATGAAGGGAGGCATGTGACACAAGTCTACAGGCCAGGGGGCAGTAGCTAGTACTATCATGAAAGTATCTGTGATGGAGCAGCATTAGTTCATTCACAACACCTGGATGACACTGATACAATTCTCATTTCCGTAATTCTATAGGCCTCAGAAGAAGGGTCAAGTCTCACTTTTTCTTGATTTGTTAGCTATGTGCATAAAGCTGAAATGAAGAGCATGTGACAGATAGGCCTTATTAGAGGTTCTATATGGGTCCTGTGTTAGGTACCTACTCACTTACATTGAATAAACTTGTTTCTGCTATCATTTCCCTGTGTCCATACAAGCCCTAAGATGGTCTGTATCCTGACCTCAGATTAGTAGACATATTGATGACTTAAAATGTGTGCTATGTCAATACCAATGTCAGAGTACTTCTGCTCTGTTGGGAAGACACTGACACTGGGACATTCTCTTTCATATTTGGCCATAGCAATTCCTGGCAAACACCAAACATACAGTTTCAGAATATAAAGCTGTCAGTGGAAACTCAACTGGCAGCATAGTTATAAAATTGGAGTGACAGTTACAGAGATTGTGAGGCAGGTAGTATCATCTTAATGAGAAGAATCAAATACAGAAGGAAAACAATTTCCAAAGAAGCTTGAACACCATTTAAATATGCTGGATCATAAAATAAAACTAAATATATAAATGGGAAGATTGAAGGAACATTAAGACACAAGCTTAGAAAAACTATGGCCTTTTTCTCACCTACCTCCCCATGTGACTGAAATGAGACCAAAGCCCAGCCCGTTGAGTTAGAAATGAGAGTCCTAGGAAACAGGTAATACACACATGTAACAATGGTTTCTGTCTTACCAAAGCAGAAAGGATAAAATATAGAAAAGTCTCCTGCAGGTCAACAGCATTGACCACAGGTGAAACAGCTTTCAGAGCAAGCTGAGTGCTCAACAGAAATTTAACACTTCAAAGCAGAAGATTCATGAAGTACATTTCCAAAGACAGCAACAACCAGCCAAGACCACTGGTTCACTAGCAAGACTGCTACAAAATGTCTTGACAGAAGAGCTCTGCTAAGGTTTCTATCCAGGAGTTACTACTCCTTAGGTGAATGCAGTTCTCTGTCTGCAAATTTGCTCATAAACCAGACCCTCAAAACAGCATTAAATTATGAGGGAGCACAAGACTGAAGTCAGAGCTTGTCAGCCTTAGATAAATAAAGATAAGGTTAGTGTTTCAGTATGTTGCCATGCTTTTGTTTGAGTGAAAAAAAGAAGATTCTCCCTTTGAGACAGAGTTATTCAGTGCTTATTAAAAATTGTGTCTCACAACAACTGAACTAAATTGGGCATAAGGAGTGTTCGCAATAGTTAAACATGAGTGAGGAGTGTACCCTTAGAGTAAGAAGATGAAATATATGTGGGGCTTTATTAACAACAGTGTGATCAACAAAGCTGGTGCTGTACAAGAAACTGGTGAGGCTGCATGTGGAATACTGGGCTTAATTTTACACAGCTTAGCCTTTAATGGTTTCAAACTGGAAGAAAGTTCGTTTAGATCACACACTAGAAAACAAAATTGTGAGAGTGGTGAGGCATTGGAACAGGTTCCTCAAAGAAGTTGCAGATGTTCCATCCCTGGAAGTGTTCAAGGCCAGGTTAGACAGAGCTCTGAGAAACCTGGTACAGTGAAAGGTGTCCCTGTCCACAGAATGGCGTTTGGAACTAAATGATCTTTAAGGTATCTTCCAACCCAAAGCATTCTATAATCCTATGACAGTACAAAAGAGATACTGATAGACCTGAGAGAATCTAGAAGAGGGTCATCCATTAAGATCGTCAGCTACTGGAGAACATGCTGTTAAGAGTATCAGAGGGGACTCTGTGTGTGTGTGTGCCCAAAGAAGAGAAGACCTAATTGCAAAGTCCCCTACTGGAAGGTGCATTCCGACCTTCTCATCTGAGAGATGCATAATGGGAAAAGATAATGGTCAGAAGGTGTAACAAGGGAAATTGCAATTGTACATAAAAATAATCTTCTCTATGATAGCGCTGAAGGACTGGAAGAGGATCCTTAGAGAACAATATCCATGCTTGATTGTAGAAAATCTCAATTGGACATTGAGTCTTGCATTAAGGCCTGATGTATGTTCTACACTGAGTAAGAGGCCACAGCAGGAGATCCATGGAGGTCCATTTCACAGCATCTCTGCCAATCTGATCTAGTCACATGTAAGAAAATGAGAAATCACATCAAATGTATCCAAATCAAACATGATAACATTCGTCCAATTTGATAGGTGTCACAGATAAACTGCAGCTAACCATATACTTATAGGCTAAGTATGCTACTTTAGCAATTAAAATGGTTTTGTGGTAAGGAGGATTAGTGAAGTTTTGTTTCAGAAGAACATGTATTTTTTTGCTCTCTTGTATTATTCAATCCTCATCCTCCATATCTTCATCAGGGTAAGCATCAGCAGTGCTGTGGCTATCTGAAGGACTAGCCAGCACCCATTTGCTACCAAATAAAAAGTGTAACAGTTGAGATCTTCTTTCACTCTGTTCTGGGGACACAATGACCTGGGTTCCACTTCTCACCCAGCTGCTTTATTTGTAAAATTTATAGAAACACACTTGTTAAGATTTGCTTCTCCTTCTAAATGTGATTGAAATCCTAGGGTGTACAAGCAAGCTTCTGGGTACATAGCCTAGTTTTCTAGGCTTAATACAAA
>NW_008691096.1:0-23566 GCF_000695815.1 Acanthisitta chloris | reverse complement strand
TCTGTGTGTAGCGTTATAGTCCCGAACCAGTCCCGGCCAAGACTGAAGCCAGTGGTCATGGCCGGAGAGGAAGGAGCTCTCCAGGGATGGAAAAGCAGGGAGCCGTAGATGAGACCAGGAAGGGCCATTCCCTGGGTTCAACATGCTGGGGAAGTCACAGAGAAGGACAGACCACAACTTCTACTTACAGAGCATAGTATTTTGGGAAGGTTTTCGGTCTCTTGCTGCTCTAACATTGCCTAAACCCCCAAACCCCACTGCAGTCTGGGGGAGGGATCCCAGGTGAACCAGTGCTGCAGTCTGCTCGTGTTAGAAACTTTTTTAGCTGAGCACTAAGAAGTTTCTTGCAGCCTGGGCTGTGGCAGGGTGTTTCATAAATGGCAATTAAAGAGCTGACAGCCCTCTAAACGCAGCCACAGAGGAGTAGCTCAGCTTTAGAACTGGATCTCGGGTCAGGCCATCCTGGCCACGAGGCTCTGGGGAGCAAGAAAGTGCTGTGGAGGTGATGGGAAATGGGCACTGCTGTGGGGTGGGCTCAAGCTCAACTTGATTCCGTCTCTGGCCAAGCTGCAAAGCCAGGGCTCCTACTCCAAGATATTTTTATTGCCTGGGAGCCTGGTCCTGGAGCAGAAGGTGGGGGAACACTGGGATCCCTGAGGGCTGTGCTTCGCAGGTCCCGCAGGAAGGAGCTGCTGCTGCCCGCCCGAAAACCGCCTGGTGCGTCACAACCACTGGCTTCTTGGCATGAGCTGGGAGCCCTGAGTATGCTACAGGACAATACATCAAGAGGGTGCAGGAAAACAACAATATCTCAGGAAGCAGCCTGGGATACCGCAGGGAAGAAACCTGATTTAGGCCATTTCCTGGCCCGGAGGTCTGGTGCCGGTCTGGACTCGTCGTTGGAGAGGCCGAACGAGACAGTTTGCAGCTCCCTGCACGTTTCTTCATCTATTTATTTTCCAGTTAGTTATTATTTTCACAAGTTGCTCAGTTTTTGCACTATTCCCAAGCTGGTTGGCCCAGGCAGAAATGACCTCTGCTGCTGATGTATGGGGAAACCTGGAGGAGGCATCTGAGCAGGGAATAACATGCATTTCGTATAGCACTGGTTAGATTTGCCTCCCGTGGCCTGAGCTTGTTCCCTGGCGTTGCTTGCCACCTCTCCTCCCATCCCTCCTGGCACTGGTGTGGGGACTCCCATGAGAGGGCAGTGTGTCTGTCCCCTCTGCCACTGGCACTGCCTCTGCTCTCTGCTCTTCAGCCCATCCCTTGCTGTGGCACCCAAACAGCTGGTCCTGCTAAGGCCACAGCGATGACCCAGCTTTGCTGCTGAAGCAGGGATTTGCAGAAAGCAAATTAAAAATCCAAGCAGCTGGGAGGGGAGTGGGCTGCGCTGCTTTCCCCCTGCTCCCCCTGCACTTTTCACCTCAGCGAGGTCAGCCCTGTAAAACACAGATGGGGGAATGTCGAGGCTTGTTGATTGCTGTTGGTGTAACCCCTTGTGAGGTAGTCTCACTGGTGGAAACAGGGTTTGCTGATGCCAGAAGCAGAGCTGGGTAGCAGTGTTTTTCCTACAGGGTATTTTGGTGTAAAGTCCTGCTTTCGCCCTCAGAGCCCTGTGTTTCTTGAGGGCAGCTCTGCTCTGTGGGACACCTTGGAGGGGCACTAGCCAGGTAGGAACTGGCCCAGCATTTTCACCTTTCTAGAAGCCAGATTGTTTTCCCAATTCTTTATAGATATTTAACAGATTTTAAAAAAAATTAGGTTAAACAAGAAGTCTCAGGTCTCTGAGGCCAAGCTGTGGTGCCTCTGTCAGAGCAAGCCGAGATGGGTTCCCACTGCAGCAGAGCTCCCAGGCAGTGCAGCCTGCCAGGCAGGTTCAAAGGGTTGGAAAGAAGAAGTGAGTAAGATGGGTGTACTTCAGCCACTAATGCACACCAATGCACTTCTGGTCCAGTATTATAACAGGAGTTAAAGAGCCCTTTCTCAACACTTACTGCACTTAGGAATGCTGACTGGAGTTAATAAAGTCATGAAATCCATACAGGGTTTTTTTTCTTATTTTTCAGTGGAAACATTTTTTCACCTGGACCAAATGGCTCTTCTCCTGCTCTGTGGGGGTCTGGGGGCTCATAAAGGGTCTGACAAGCCGGCAGGCTTCATTCTGGGGCCAAGCAGCCCGTGGCAGGCTGCTCCAAGCCTCTGCCAAGGGTTCCCCACTGCATCTCTGCCTTGGGTCTGTGTGGAGGGGATGGAAGCTCCTTTCCTGTGGCAGGGATGCACCCAGAGAGGCCTTGTGCATTCCAGTAATTCCCCCTGCTTTAATTTCCCCTCCTGTTTTCTGTAACTCTGCTCAATGATGAAAAGTCTTTTAATTCCCAAAGGAAAAACAGACCATGGAAATCGAAGTCTCTTTTTAGAGCTTCTTGGAATCAGAGAGGCTGGGGGCTAATAAAATCCAAAATTATGAAGTGCTGTGGAGGACAAAACTCTCCCGCTCATTCCACGATGAAGGCGAAACAGGGACCCATTCATCACGGAGCCATCTCCTATGGAAAAGTTGAGAGGGGAGCAGGAAGATATATGTGGCACTGGTTGAGAGGTGAGGAACAGGCTGGGCTTTGTAGGAGGTGCTGCAGCCTGGGATGGGTACAGAGGTGGCTTTGGTGATGCTGGACATGGCTGGGACCCGCACTGATGAAGGAGCAGCTTTTTGGTAGGAAGAGGCTGGGTGGGAAAAAGCCATCACGGGGTGGAGGAGAGGGTTTCATCCAGCAAATGTGTTTCTGGGAATGGTAAACTGTGCCTGATGTGAGGCCAAAGGTGTGGGGGTGTGAGCTGGTGGGACTGTCTGGCTGGATCTTCCTCTTCCCACTCCTAGCTGTGGCTGTGCAGGCAAACCTCTGTGGTGAGGAGGCAAGGTCAGGCTGGAAGCAGGATGGCCTCACCTCTGCAGGCCCTGCTTAGTGAGGATGTAGGGAGGGGTGTGGAGACAGCTCCTCTATCCATTCCCTGCTACCTACATAAATACCCAGCAGAGGTTTCCAACTTATCCTTCCATCTTCAGAGTGCTGCTGTGGGTCCTGCCTGATGGGTGAGGAGTTGTGCTTTGGAGGCAGGACCTAGAGGTAAACCAAGGTAACATCATGTCAGCTGGGTCACCACGATGATTCTTAAATTGCTGAATTACCACAGGTTATGATATCCCACTTCATGCAGGAGATTTACAGCACATCAGTCCATATAATTGCTCTTCCAGAGACTTCCCCATCTCCCCCTCCTTCTCAGGCAAATCCATGCCTGTATGTGCACTGCCACACCCTAGGCAGTGCATATATGGGAATGGATTTGCTTGGGAAAAATGCTTTGTGCAATAGAGAGCCCCGGGGGTATTTGTTTTATTTCATTTTTTTCTTAATTTTAGGATAAGAAATTTTTCTATATTCAGCTTTTGGTTTCCCTGAAATTTGGCCTCGGTCAGGGAACATTGTCAGGCCACGCTTTGCAAGGCTGTGTGTCTCTCCTGGCACAGGGCTGCTTTCTGCAGTGCTGCTGGACAAATCTGTTGAGCAGAAGGTGGTAGAAGAGGAACTAACCTTTAAAACACACACACACAATGTGCATAGAAAATACTCCTCACTAATGCAGCACCTGGGATTTGGGCAAATGACAATAGCAGAGCTGCTGGGCTGTGTGGGATGCAAGAACGGCCCAGACAACACAGGCAGGGCTGGCGAGATGCTGGCAGCCACCAAGGAAATACTGAGAGCTTTAAAATACAGATATTTTTGCCAATGTGTCTGTTTTCCTGGAGGTTCTCCCTGCCTGGGTGCCCTATGTCTGATGTGTTCCCCAACGGCTGAGCTGGATGTAATGATTTCACAAGGAAAATGTTGGATCTATGGATTTATTTTGTTCTCCCCTATGCATTGCATTTAAAAAGTATATTTTTGGTAGCAAGCAGGGAACCTTGCATGGCTGAGCAGGGGGTGCTCTGCCATGTGCCTACTACCCACAAAGCTTGTCTGGCAGAGAGGGTTGGGAGCAAAATTACCTGTGAATATACACACACACACACCCCCCTCCCTGCCCTGGCAGGTGGGCTCAGCCCTTGTCAGACTGGCAGCAGCCATCAGGAACTATAACTGGAGAGGCATTTGGGTCTGGCAACAAGGATGGGAATCTGGGAGCTGCTCTCATCAGGGGCAGGTGCAGGCAAGAAGCACCATATGTTAAACAGCCCTGAGGAAGCGTTTGAGTCTCTGTTGTAAAAATCCCCCATCTTTCTCTCTGTATTTAATGCATCTTTGTATGGACACTAATTCCTCAAGTATCCACGCCAGGGTTGACTTTTAGTATGTTTGTCCAGGCAGGATGCCAGCAAGCAGTTCCTACAAGGCTCCCGAGCTCTGACATTTGTTAAGGCAACAGTAAATCACAGCAGTTCTTTGGGCAAGGCTTTTCCTGACAAAACAGTGGAGACAGGAAAAAGAGAAGAGACCACGCCAAAATGCAAAGGGCTTCTTTACGCTGGAGAAGAGTAACTGTCCTGAGTGAAGTGGATGGGAGACAATGAGGGAAAACTCCCAGCTCCATTCCCTCTACTCCTCCCATCTCCCCAGTTCATTGGGTGGGCAATAACTGTAAGAGAAAAAAGTCTGAGGTGTGGGTACTTTTGGCTGAGAAGGTTGATGAGGGAAGCCCAGCTGGCCAGGTCAGTCATGGAGAAACTTGCTGAGATGTAAAGGTCTTGGGGGGAAACATCAGATGGAGCTGGAGCTTTGGCAATGGTGGGATTGTAACCCTAAAATCCCCTGTCCCAAGCCCCTTTGGTTACTTTTGTTTTCCTCACTGCATTTTGGGGGAGGATGTGGTTTTGGGTGGAAAGATGGTTTGGGCAGGAAACAACTTGGTGTTATTGAATGGGGAGATCTCACCCCAAAGCAGACACTTCTGTGGCAGCATCTCCATGACAGTGTGGGCTGTGCCCCATTTTGCTGCTGCAGCCCTTCTTTCTGTGCCTCCCTTCAGCCCCGTTGCAGTGTGAGTATTTATTTATCCCTGCCAGATTTCTGTCTCCTCTCTTTTTCCCAGGCTATTTATGGCTGTTGCCTTTCAGCTCCCGGCCACTGCAGTCTGAACTTGGCCATTATGTGTGGCTTGTTGAGGAGGCCATCAATCTGTGGGGCCAGCACACAGCCTGATGGACTTCCCTCATCATCATCAATTTTCCCCGTTGTACCCGTGCATCCCTTTGGATCCAGGGCAGCTGCACATGTGCTCCAGTGGCCTCTCTGCTCCCACCCCTGGACACCCACTCCATTCTCACACAAGCCTTTTGTCCTGGGATGGTCACAGGCATCAGGTGGGCCAGACGTCCCAGTAGGGCTTTCGGGTGCTTTTAAAGAACCGACAGGAGTGCACTGCACGGAAAAAAAAACATTATTTTGCTCTAAATTAGCACAGTGGAGTCCTGCTTAGCCAGCCTGACATTTAAACATTTTAAATTTAAACTCCTAAATTCTCTATATTTTTGGGGCAGAAAAGTTGTTCTGTTGTTCCTCCTCTGTACCTTGGGTGCAGGCAGAGGTGGGCTTTTGCTGCCTTTGCAGATGATGCCCTCCAAGGGCCTGCAGAGCTGAAACTGTTGCTTTTTTGCCCCTGGGAGTCCTCCCAGGGGGTTTTGCCCATCCTACTATGTATGGGTGGTATTGAAGCATCACACCCTAGCACGTGCGAGGAGCTGGGGTGGGAGGTGGCAGCACCTCAGCAGCAAATGGTAAAGTCCCCCCTGGTTTCAGAGTGATGGCAGGGAGAATCGTGTGGGTGCTATCAGATGCAGGGATATATTTTGGAGGGAAGGTGAGAGACACTGGTGAGCTCTCCCTGCTTGTGCCAGTGATGTGCCCTTTGGGCTGTGCCAGATTTTGGGAAGTGTAAATCCCCCAGAGAAATGTCTTGGGCTGTAGAGAGATGACACCCAGCTCAGCCCTTCCATGTGCCTCCCCCAGGGCCGTCGGGCACTGGGGTGTCTAATGCCTCCCTGAACTGTCCCAACCACCTCTTCCTGCTTGTTAGGGACAAGAAAGTAGCTGGAAATGGGAAGATAATTCTCAGTGGTTGGATGATTTGATCCTGATTTATCCAGAATAAGTCAGAACTGGAAAAAAGGCACTGTTGAAAAATATCTATCAGGAGAGCTGCTTCATCCCAGCTGTGGTTTGCTGGGTACACTCATCTGGAGCTGAGGAATGCTTATCCTGGCTGGATGTTGGTGCAAACTGAGCGGCCTCACTCTGCGTGGGAGCAGTGCCCCCGTGGGAGGTACCACTGCCCTGTCTCTACTGAGGAGTGGGGACTCTGGTTTTCAGGGAAGCCAGATAGGTGCTTGGGGTGGTTAGCCAGAGAGATCAAAGTCGTTTGGGTTTAAGCAAAGCAGGGCTGGCCACTGATCAGACAGAAGCGCTGCAGGAACTTCATTTCACTAGGAGCACTGGTCAAAGTCCCTGGGGTTTCCTGCAGATGCTGAGAGCAGCTCCTGGGATGCTGACTCCTGTCCATGGCCAGTTTGAGCATGTTTCCATGGCTCTGCTGCTGCCTTCTGGTGGGTGACACTGGGCTGTCACCATCTGACCTGTGTGGGGTATCATCTGCCTCAAGTTGCTTCCCCATTTGAAAATAACTGGGTGGCTGCAGTGGCCAGGGCTGGAGGGCTGAGTGGACTATGACATGTCTCTCCTTCCCGTGGGTATTTTTAGGGGTGGCATTTAGACTTTGCACAGGTACCTGCAGCTGGAAAATGTGTGGCATTTCCTCTTCCTGACAGGCAATCTGGGAGGCTGGATGATGCCTGTAGTCCTGCACTACTCGCTGCCCACAGGTGACTGGTCTGAGAAGCAGGGACAATGAAATGTCACCCCTGGCCCTGCTGGCCAAGGAGGCACTGGGGTTTGGTGAGGCTGGTGCTTGTGGGCCTCACTGAAGCAGGGTGGCATGATGTTGCACAGTGCCATGCCTCTTCCCTTACAATGTTGATTATTTCCAGTGTGGGCTATTGCCTCAGATCACTAAAACATTGCTGTTTTGCACAAGGAACTTTTCCAGAGGGCAACTATAGCTGCAGGCTGCTTGATGGGAATTTCTGCTGTTGGTCTGGTATGAGCTGAGATTGCAGAGCCTGAGCTGCCTTTGTGCCCCCCACTGAGCCTGACATCTTCTGATGCCACCGCAGTTTGAGTGGGAGTAGCAGCCTTGCCACCCATGAGACCCTCTGCTTGATACACTTGCTGTGAGCAGAAAAATGTGACCTGCGGTCTTGCCTTTTCTCATCTCCCCATTTCTCCTTCCTTCCTCCTCTCTCCCTTCACCTGGAAAAAACCCCACCACTAGAGAGCCATCTGGAGAAATCTTTTAGGAGGGGAAGCCCATAAATTTCCCTGTGGCTCTCTGACCTTTGGATTCCCAGGGGAGAGGAAGCATCTTCCCCATGGCAGTGACATAGAGGACTGGGGTCTCCCCTTGCTGAGCCAGGTGTTATATAGATCTCAAGCCCAGGCTCTCAGTGTGGAAAGGTGCCCAGAGCTTTGCCTTGAAGTTGAGGAGGAGGAGGATGGCAAGTGGACTACAACAAAAGCTTTGCTCTGTCCTGCTGGGGATGATACTGGGGGAAACGGAACCCCCCCAGTTTCTGCCAGCAACACGTCCCCCCATCACGTGTGCAGGAAGAGTGGTGAAGGTGAACCCGATCTCAGTATTTCCATTTCATATGTTATGAAATGCGTTATTATTCTTTGAAGCAATGTAAAAATCAGAAGCACTACTCTCTGGAGCCTGGCAGGGAGGAAGCCTGAGGTCTTTTGTCAGCCCCAGCCGTCGCAGCAGCCCGTCCCACAGCAGGCGTGTTTGGGTTTCAGCGCAGCCGCTCTCCACGCTGTACCTGAGCCCAGGCTGAACAAAACCTGCTTTCTTCTCTGGGAGTGGAACGGGGCTGCCCTGCTTCCCAAAGGCGAGATTTATGAGGTGCTCGACTGCAGGGGACACAGACACTGATCTCCTCTGCTCCTCCCCCATAAGGAAGGAAGCGAAGGAAAAGGGCTCATTTTCAGTGAAGGCTAAATAGTAGTTATCACAGTGGCACCTGGCTTTATCCTTCTCTGGAGTAATTCACTACGGTGCAGCACTGGGTCATGTCTCCACTCATACAAGACAGGTCTCAAAGCTAAACTCAGCTTAGATTTCTAGCAATGAAATGTTAATGCTGGATCAATTTTGTGTGTCCTTCCCATGAAAACCAGGTAAGCCATCTCCATGAGCTTCCACCAAACCCTGCTGCCCAGCTTGCTGCAGCCCCAGACCAGAGGGGCTAGAGGCACTGGGCTGTTACATTGCTAATCCTAGTATCACCTGTGTTAAGGAAAAGTGAGGGGTGGCCAGCCAGCTGTGGACCTGAAGACATCATCCGGTGTCCCCCTCAATGTGTTTTTGGCTGGACAGGGCTGGGATGTCCCCCCAAATACAGCCTGAGTAGTGGCACTGATGATCTGCTCAGTGAGGGCACTCGACTCTTGCTCCAGCTGACTCCAGGCTAGAAAGCTGCTGGTGTCTTCTCAATTTTTGTCCCTTAATTTTGCCTTGGGAAGGTCTGGGTAGGGTACATCTTGGGTTAGATGGTGGCACCCTGCCTGAGACAATAAACTACCCACCCTGGGCCATGCTTCTCTTCCAGTTTCCTGGAGCATGCTGGTTTGTAAAAGGAGAATTCCTTAGGGATCTCCCAAGGAAAAGCATCAATCAACCTCCTCTTAAGGAAAAAGATGGGGAGTTTTCAGAGGACCTTAAGTGGGCAGTCCCTGGTCTGTATCCAGAGGAGCTGTTTTATTTTGAAGAAGACATCCCCACCTCTTTGCAGAGGACTGGCAGATGCACCCCAGAAAACCCCACCAGGATTGCAGGCTGAGACACAAGGTAAGAGGCACAGTCCAAGCCTCATGTCCACCACAGATGCCTTTCCATCCTGTTCTGGGCATCTTCAATAAGCAGGTCTCCTCCTGGGGTGGCAGTGAAGGGCTGTGGTTTACTTGCTGAAGTAGCCAGAAAGGACTCCCTTAGGCATATGGGGGTGTCCCCAGCCAGCTGTGACTCCCCTGAATGGCTGCACAAGCTGAAGCAGGGGTGTCTTTGTCAGACACATTGCTGGTGAGGGTTTAATCTACTCAGCAGATCTTTGCTGTGCATTGATGTGTGTCCTTCTCCTGGACTGATTTTATCCATGGCTTCAGCACTCAGCTGGGATTTAAAAGGTCCAGCTCCGTCCTCCCTCACGCGTGTGTCTGTGCTGGTGTATATAACAGCTTGAGGCTTGGGGGGTGTTGCTGGCCACTGATTCACAGACACCTCTGCACCTGTTTCTCCCCTATGGTTTAAAGCATAATAAAAGGATATAAATACTGCAGTGACGCTCACTCAGGCCGGCTCGGAGCTGTGGGGCCAGCAGCTATGCCTTGGCAGGTGCTGCTGTTCACAGAAGGCAATTTCAACCCCTTGGTCTTGTGGCATCAGGAGGAGATGGCTCAGATTTTAATTTTTTTTGGGGGGGAAAAACACCATCCCAACTGTTTATGAAATAGACAGACAGATCTGTTTATGAAAATGTGTATCAGTGGCAGACAGAGGCTCCTGGGACTGCCAGTTATCCGTGCACGGAGCAGTGGAAGTGGTGGGTTCTATTTTGGGCAGCTGTGCACACCCACAGCGTGTTGCAGTGGGAAGGAGACCCAGGAGGTTGCAACGATTCCCTCCCCAGCACCCTGATGGCAGTGGGATCCTGGTGCCTGCCGTGTGGGAGCAATCCCACACTATTTCCTTCCCTCAAAGACTCCAATTTTGCAACTGGGAGGGAAGTCAGTCACGGTGCACCAGTGTTGCCTGTGCTAGTTTAAAGTTATTGGGAAGGAGCATGTTTCTGCCCTGAGGAAGACTGTGCTGAAATCAAGGGTGGCCCCAGTCCTTGTCCCCACAGGCCCCACCTGCTCTCTGCTGCAGCCCAAACCTCTAACCCTGCTCCCTGCCATGGCCCTTGGTCACCAGGGCGAGATCCGACTCCGTGCGGGAGCATCAGCTCACCTGGGAGCAGCAGGCACCGGTGGCCCAGGTCCCTCTGCCATGTGTCTTGGCAGCCTCAGGATCCTCTCCCCACTCTCCAGGGAAGGAGTCTCTTTCCAGGAGATGGCAGCAGCTTTTCGGAGCTGGGAGCACATTTCCAGCCTGTTTCTGAGGACAGGCAGCTGGGAGGCAGGAGGCTGGGTGAAAGGGGAACGAACTGCAGCAGTGGCTGCTGTGACAGTGAGCACCAGGGTTGAGGGGATGTCTGTCTCCAGCAATGCCCAGTATTGCCTTTCAGGGGTTAAAAAGGACTTATAAAACAGAGGGAGAGTGACTTTTTACATGAGCAAATAGTGATAGAACAAGGGGGGATGGTTTTAAACCGAAAGGTGAGAGTATTAGATTAGATGTCAGGAAGAGGCTCTTCCCTGTGAGGGTGGTGAGGCACCAGCTGTGGATGCTGCGCTCAAGGACGTGTTCAGGGCTGGGCTGGATGGGGCTGTGAGCTGCTTCTAGTGGAAAGTGTCTCTGCCCATGGCAGCAGGGTGGAACCAGATGATGTTTCAGGTCTCTGCCAACTCAAACCATTCTATGATTCTGTGCTCCTGGGAGTGGCCACTCTTCCTGTGCCCATCCCTGCTGCTGTGGTGGGATCGTGCTTCTCTGGGGCCCCTTTGCCTTCTCTCCTGGGCCAGAGCTCCCAGAGCTCTGCTCCTGCCCACTGCCTGCCCTGGCTGCTTTGCTTTGCTGTGACAAGCAGGTGTCAACAGTCCTGTTTCTTCCCATGGCTGCCCTCCTCATCTTCCTCCATCCCCACCAGTTGACTGCACAACAAGACCCAGGAAGGGAGGGCTCTCCCAGCCCCAGCTGACACTTTCTGGCCTTGTGGCTTTGCAAGCAGCTCCAGAGACAGCTGGAGGATCCCTGGGCTGCGAAAACACATGCTGCTCATAAAAAAACCCGTCTGTCAGTCCTGGTGCCTGTCTGCTGCCTGAACTGGGGAAAATGAGGATTAAGAGAGGGCTGGTTCCCAGCAGGGTGTCCCATGGTGCTTCCTTGGGATACATCCCCTTGTGCTGCTGGGATTTGGTACCACTGTGGATCTCCTGTACGAGGGAGACTCTCCCATAGACACTGCTGGTGAGATGGTTTAATGTGAGATTTCTCTGGACTGATCCAAATACTGGCTCATGGTTGGCGAATGTGGTTTGGTTTTTTGGAAGCCCCTGCAGTTATGACTAGAACAGACCTTAAATGCTGACAGAGAGACACACAAAGGGAAGTAGGTGCTACGTGTGTCAGTGCCCTGCTTTAGTTACCCAATTTTGTAGCAGGAGGCATCAACTTCTGCATGCCAGGTATGAAATGAAGGCAATGGCTTGGGTCTTGGGATCACTGGAAAATCCTCATGCCTTTGATAAGAAGAGTAATTCTTTTAACCAAACAGTGCCATCTGGGTGCCTTATGATGCTTTTTCTTTAACAAAAACGCAGTGAGTGGCAAGGGAGCAGCCTCCTAAGCGGCAGCAGGGGTGTGGTGGGGCTGCCAGGAGACAATTTGCAAAGTGAGGAGAGATAAGAAGCCAAGTGACAGCCGCTAGTAAGCTGCTTCCAGAGGGCAGTATATAAATAGACAACAAAGAGATCTGGTGTCAGAGCAGCTCTTGCACCTTTCTGCTGCCTAGCCTGGCAAGCACGAGCAGGGAAGTATAGCTGGGGAGATGGCAAAATCTGCTCCAGGATTTAAGTGCATATGGATAACATAATGACAAGATAAGGCACTTATCAGCCTCATATGGGCCGCTGTCTGTCTGCACTGCGCTTGCTCTCTGGTGCTGACTGGACATGGCAGGTGGCACTTGGACAGACCTAAACCCCAGCCACTGGCTCCTGCCTTGTCTGCCCAGACAGCCCCCACACAAGGCTTTTGCTGTCTTAAAAAGTGCCCTGCTTGTCCTGGCTCCATCCCTGGTAATTTAATGGTGATACCTGCCCTGTGCTGCCCAAGTCGAGGTTTATCCAGCCCTATCCAGTTCCTACAGGATGCCTGGGCTCTGTATGGGGTCCTGGCTTGTTCCCCTGGTCACTGGTCATGTTGGGCAGCCTCACCGAAGCATTTCCTGCGCCGTCACTGGTCATGTTGGGCAGCCTCACCTAAGCATTTCCTGCACTGCTTCCCACCCTGGCTGGACTGTGCACCCTGAGGTGCTGCTGTCCCCAGATGCTCCATTTCTATCCCATTTCCCACCTCCTCTCAGGGTAGGAACATAATGACCATCCAACCATGATGAGCTGTTGCAATAATGTTTTGCCATAGCAGCACCAGCAGTACAGGGGTACTTAAAATATTAAAATACTAAGACTGGTGTACCAGCAGGCAGTAAGTTCTATCCAAGCCTGATGGCTATTTTCAAAACCACCGTAATTTTCATGGCATTGCCTGTGGCAGCATTTTGGTGCCTTTCAGGCAGTTTTGTGCCTAAAAAGGCACCCCTAAAAAGGGTCTGGGTTTGTCCCATAGCTTGCTGCTGGGTTTGGAAGGCTTTGGCTCCATGACGAGCTTGTCATGCCCTGAGTAACTTGCATGAATGCTACAAAGCACCACCACAAAGACTACAATGACTTGGTGAAAATGGGGTGAAAAGAACAGGTTTTCGTGGAAAAAGGAAAATGAGTGGAAAGACCTGTTCAATGGAAAATCAGCCCATCCTGTGAGAATAAGAAAAGCCCAGGTTTGTGTACACCAGTGTAAATCCATACTGGCTTTCTTGGTGGCAGGGTATGGGGAGAGGCATCTGCAGGAGTGTGCAGGGCTACTGGGGCTTGCAACAAGCTCAGCTGTGGGGATGTTGCAGTACGAGGCAGGGACAGATGGGCTGACTGTGGTATTTGGGGCACAAAGCAGGGCTGCACCCCTGTCTGTTGGCCATGTGAAATTCCTGGGATATGGAGGATCCTTTGTGTGGTGATCAGCTGTCAGACAGCTGCCTATTTTTAGGGTGGCAGATCCCATGCTATGTGAGGAGAAGGCTGATGGGGAGAGAGGTGTGTGGGGATGCTTGTATGTGCCTTAGGCAGACTACTCCTGCACTCCAGGTAGTGTTTTCTACTGTCATTTATAGCACTCTGTGCCTGGATGTAGGTGCATGAAATTGAGCAGAGACTCAGTATTTATGCCCAGTTGTACCTAGTGATGGGTTTGGCCAACTTCTTGCAGAAATGAAGTGGGATATGACAGTGGCATTGCTGTCCTCAGGCATCTGATGTGTCTTCCCCACTGGTAGGCTTCAGTATGAGCTAAGGGCAAGGAAGGAGAAATCCCTAGGGTTTTTCACTTCTCTTGGGGTTTGGGAAAAGAGGTGGCCTTGCAAAAAGGTTAAAAAAACAAAAAAAGGCAATCTTTCCATGTTGTGCTCAAAGGGAACACCATGTGCGAGTACAAGTTGTATCAGACACCAGAGGGGCTAAGCCAGGTATCTGAGGACATAGTAAATGGGCTTTCATAAACTTAGCTGCTCCACAGCTGTGTACAACAGTGTGTATCTTCCTGTGCCAGTGGCTCTGTTCTGCGTAGATGGACTTGTTCTTTTATCTCCAGGTGTATGGAAGTGCATCCATGTGTACAAATACAGCTTTTGGGGGTTTGTTCACTCATTTCCAGGCATGACCTGAAAGCTTTGCTTAAGTGTAGCTGAAGACGATTCATTCTTTGAGCAAAACCAGGCATTGCATAATTTTTTTAAGCTAATGTATTGCACAACAATGTTTTTTCCACTCATTCGGCTCACAGATTCATCATCCACACTGCTGATGCTGAGGGAGAGGAAAAGAGCCCATAGCTGCTCTGTGACAGAGCAGCCTCTGCCAACAGCCTGCACACTTTCTTTACATGTGTTGAACTGCTCAAATATCTTTAAACAAAAGGCATTTGTTTAAAAACATTTTGAGGAAAGTGTTACAAATGTTTTGTGTTAGTTTTTTTTTGGTTTTTTTTTCCCATAGGAAGTGAAGGCTTATAGAAGTATTTACCTGAAGTGGGGTTGAAAATGTACACGTACATATTCTTTTCTTTGCCACTTTTCTTACAAAAATGTTTGGGTTGGTTTTGTCATTTTAAAGAAATGAATATTTTGTCTTCATTTTTGTCTTCATTCCAGTAGAGAAGAAGAGAAAAAAAGTATGAAGGAAAACCTTACAACAATTACTCCGACAAGGTAAGGGGCCTCTCCTGTGTTAGGATCCTTCCTTCTGCACCCAGCCCTGATTGGAAATTGGTACTTTTTGAAAAGGATTTTCCTAAAACAGAAGACAATTGCCATATCTCCTAAAGCTTCTCTAAAAATACGCAGTCAAAAGTCTGGGGAGATCAGGGTGCAAATGCCCAGCAACATGCTATTGTGCTGTGGTTTGGAGAGCTGCTTTGTGCCACTTGGAGCAAATAGTGATTGCTTTAATTTGCTAATTGCATCCATCACCTATCAAGGCTGGAAAAATACAAAAATAAGCCCTCAGCTCTCAGGCTGCAGTAATTCCTGCAGCAAGTGAGCCCTTGGTTTTCACCAGGGAAGGAAAGCATGGAGCCCCAGTGTTTCAGGTGCAGGTGGTACACTGCCCAGGGGAGAGAAAGGTCAGCAAGACCTTTCTGTCCTGGAACCTCTTGTGTGAAGCAATCCTCAAATGTATTCAATTCTGGAGGTGTACCAGAATTTCGGCAGTGGCCTCCTGGTGAATGACAAATGCTTGTACTGCCAGGATGCTGTAGTGTTCTCCTGGTTCCAAAGCTGGGGGGGATACAGCTCCCTGCTCCACAGCTCTGGGTGGCAGTGTTCACTGTCAGCACTCTGCCACGTTATGCTCCTTGTGGAAATCCTCTGGATTTGTGGAATGATAGAGGGGATGTACTCTCCAAGAGCTGTGCTCTGAGGCCTATGTAGCTGAAGGTGTACCTGGATGTCCACCCCTTTCCTTGCTCCTGAAATAAGTTAGTGGCTCTTCTGGCCCTTGTGCCCAGTGTAAGTCTCCTCTGTCCTGACCTGCAAAATGTGGCCCAGAGAGAGGGCTCACTTTTCATGTTTCAAAAGGGGCTGGAAGGAGAGAGAAAGGGGCAAAGCTAAAATATCATCCAAGTCTTATGCCTGCAGAGTGAGGGACATGATACCTCAGCATCTGCAAAGAACTATTAGTCCCTGGAGTATCCTCAAATGAAAAAACATTTTCCTAGTTGAACTTTACCCTTTTTGCCTTGGCCCTGCACCCCACTAGCCAGGGGTGATGTCCAGCCTTGCTGCCTCCACAGCTTCCAGAACCCTATTTCCCACCTCATCTCAGGCACAGTGTCCTTGCAGGCAAAGGGTGCTAAGGTGCAGCTCTGCCTAATCAAGAGTAAAAACATGTTTTCCTGCAGAGAGATTTGTTTTTTGGAGAATTTATCACTTGGGAGCATGACCCTGAAATAACTGTCTGGGCTGGACTCAGGACCCCGTGAGTTAACCATGTGCTCCAGCTCGGCCTCTGAGACCTGCTGCCAGCTGAGTCCCTGTGCTGTGACCCAGGTGACTGCCAGCTGCAAGCCACAGCCAGGAAGTCTCAGATGTGTTTGCAGGTTGGAACAGAAATGAGGCATAGCCTTCATGTGTCTTATGGCTTTGACCCCAAACAATACACTGACAGCATAAATTAGGAGTTGGCTCAGGCTCACTTGAAGCTCTGCCCAGGTTTGCTTGAAACTTAGCCTAATTTTTCCTGAAAGCAAAACTGAGTGGGAGAGGAGTACGGGGTCAGAGAGGGGGTGCTTGGCAGGTCACAGAGGCCTGAAGAGCTGCAGTTTATCAGCTCACAGCAATTATCAGCCCACAGAAGCAGGGCTGCCTGTATTTCTAGTTTCTTCCCCCTACAGGACCACGCAGATGCCATTGGCATGCTGGAGTGAGCTGGAGGACAGCAGCAGTAAGGATTCTGGCTGCCTGTGGATCTGAACACAGGCACCTAGAAGTCCTCCCTGATCAGCTCCCCTGGGAAAATCTTTATTTCCCCTATTGCTGCCTTTCCATGCAGGTGCTATGCATCCTGGCTGATGACTGAGGTAATTCCCATCCTTGGCAGCACAGCAGCAGGAGAGAGGCAAGGGTCTGTGTGGATCCTAATTTCCCAAAAATGGAGAAGAAAAATGATGGAAGAGTTTAGAGAGGGGCTTGCTGCTCTCGTGGTTAGCAGCTGGGTCCTAAAATGGGATGTAATTTGGAGGGTTGGTCTGTATTTTCATCACCAGAGCAAGCAGCCAAGCTGGGGAAAAGTTTACAAGCTGAAAAATCAAGTGGAACTGGTAAGTTTTAATCTTTTGGTGGGTTCAGCTTCCAGGCTTCTATCTGGCTGGGGCTTTCAAGTGGAGGTAGAAGGAAATGTGTGGGTGGGAGGGCACCCATGTCAGTGGGGGAGCTTGGCTCGTACTGCTCCGGTGCACGGGATGGGCACTCGGTGCTGTTAAAGGCTGCTGGTGCCATCAGGGGCTGCTGGGTGCTCAGGCTGGAGGGGTCCAGTGGTGTTTTTTGGCAGTTCTTGTCCCAGTAAAGCCTCTTTGGATTCCAGACAAGCTGTTTCCACTTTCTGCTTTCTGGAGTAATTTTGGTTTTATTGCCTCAGGGAGAGGGTTCCTGCAAACTAGTGAAACACAGGTAGGGGTGATAAAAGGTGCAAATTGAACTGGCCTCATGCAGCCTCTGGGAAGCAGCAGTGAACCAAGGGACTTCCCACTATTTAACATCTCTCTCTTCTTTGTAGTAAATTGGGTTTGAAGTGTTACTGTAAGGAAAACAATATTTTTTCATGGCTCCATTACAGTTATGACCATCTTCTGTGGGGAGCCCTATGGACTGGTGTTTTCTGTTCATTACCCCTCACTTTGCCAAGACCTGGTTTCCTGCTGGCAGTCTCATATCCTTCATCTTTGTTTTCTTTTATTTCCCTAGAAAAATAGGAAGGGTTTTTTTTTCTTGCATCATTGTTTATCTCTCCTTACCAAGGGAGAGGTGCAGAAGTGAAGTGGGCTGCAAGGAGCCCTTGAGCTCTCATCCCTGCTGCCTATGGGCCCCTTGGGCCTAGCCTTCCCTCTTTTTTTTTTTCCTGTTGGAAGGTTTTAGAAAGAAGGAGGGAAGGAAGAAGAGGACCCACTATCCATCCCTGCGCAGGAGACACGGGGTCTGATGCTGCATCCGATCTCTGGCAGGAACCGTAGTCCTAATGGGACATGTCTGTTTGCCTTGGCTTCTCTACAGCTTTCATAGAATCATAGAATTTAGGGGTTGGAATGGACCTTACAGATCATCTAGTCCCAACCCCTGCCCTGGGCAGGGACATCTCCTCACCAGACCAGGATGCTCAAGACCTCATCCAGTCTGGTGTTGAACACCACCAGGGTCAGGGCAGCCACCACTTTCCTGGGCAAAATTCAGGGACTAGGACCAACTTTGGGTCCTAGCAGATGCTTTGCAGCCTTTCCACAAATGTTTGGGAAGAGAAGCCAAAGTTGGGCTTTTTTTTGGCAGTGTTTCCACAACAAATCCCTAGCTCCCAGGGAAGATGGATGTTATTAACCCAAGCTGAGCCTGTGGGGGATCCTCAGGCTGGTGCCAGGGGCTGCTGCTGGGGGGTTGCCTCTAGCTGGCAGTGTAAACTGGGGAGGACATTAAGGCAGTGGCTCTCCCTTGTCATTACCAGCTCTTGTTCTCCACAAAGAGCTGAAATCCTGACTGTTTCAACAACCAGAGAGAGTAGCAGCATCTCCCCTCCTTTCAGGGCTGTTTCTATTTAGCAGGATTAAGGTCTGACTGTCCGTCCCCACTTGCTGTTTGTCTGGCCTTCCTCGATTTGGCAGAGCTACTTGCTTCTCTTTGAAGGTCTGTGTTCAACCGTGATGAGAGGCTCCTGGTTTTGCAGGCAAGAACGTCCTTACTGAGCTGTGTCCAGGCTGCAGGGCTAACCTTAGACAACAGGGAGGTGACAGAGTCCTTTTAGTACTTGTTTTCATGTTCCCAGCTGCTGTATGAAATAAACAGTAAGTGGTTAAAATCAGTAAGACACATATAGAGGAAAATGTTGTCCTAACAACATTAAATCTATGGCTTAAATTAGCTGATGGCAGGAAATTTGGAATTAAGGACGGACACTTGTCTCACACTTCTCTATTTGCCTTGGGAAATAAAAATAATTCAGGCACAAAGTGAACAAAATGGCACTGGAAATGCCATATTATTGCACTTCCTGGCTTTTATGGCAGGGAACAAAGAAGGAAGAATAAATGAGGGGGTTTGTGTCCTTCAGTTCAAAGTGATGGCAACAAAATCCATCCAGGTCTCTGGCGTCAATGGAGTCTGAGACATGTTTTACTCAGTTCTATCACCAGCCAAGACATTGGAGAGGCTCTTCCTTTGGGGGTGATTATTTTTGTTCTTAGTTGAGCAATTTATTGAGGTTATTTTGGTTCAGCTCTGCTGGGACTACATGGATGCCAGAGAACAGGTTCAGTCCCAAAACAAGCCCTCACATTTACTGAGGTACAGAGACTTCTGAGGGATAGAAATATTTCCAGGTCAAAGTCAAAGTGAAGCTGTTGAAATCCCCTTGTGGGTCCTGTCTGGGCAGAAGGTCTGAAACTCTTGCACTATCCCAATGGGTCTGTAAGTCCTGTGTGCTCTGACAAAGACATCTTGTGGTGCTCTTGTTGATGGCAAGGCATGTTTGCTCAATGATGAGCTTCACAGATGTCAATGGGAATGCTGCAGAGCATGAACTGCAAGACCAGGGCCAAGAAAGTCAACTGAATGACTGAAAGAGTTAGCAGCTTTAACCATCGAGTTGTTTGGGTATTTCTGGAAGAAAGTGCTGGTACAGAGGTGTTAAGAAATCCTGCTGACTAAAAGGTAATTTCTGTAGACTTGGAAATGCCTTATTTGTCTTCAGTTCAACAGCTAACCTCAGAGATCTCTATGAACAGTGAGGTTCAGGGCAGGTTTATGCTGGTTCCCAAAACCCAAGGGAGGGAAAAATCAGGTTTGAAAAGGATTTGGCTGGCTTCTGGGTCAGGGATGCTGTTTTCTCCCGACGTATTTCAGCACGGAGAAGGGTTTGCTAAGTTTGGAACACAGATAGACACAAACATCAGGAAGGCCTTTGGACTGGAAATGTGTTGCTCATGTTACATCATTTGCTTTTTGTCCTCCTTTCTTTTGGAAGAACTGTTTGTGGACATTTGGACATTATGCTGTTAGCTGAAAAAACGAAAGGGATTAATGTTGGGCTGATTCATCCTTCTACCCTCTACCTGTCTTGGAATTCATTACCGTTCATTGCCACTAACCGACATAAGACTGGGACCAGCCATGCACAGTGCTGCTTCCTTGGTCCCAGTTTCCCTAAAGGGGCAGATTTGTCCATGGAGAGCACCAGGCACACACAGGCATGGGAAGGAAGGAGTCAGACTTTCCCAAAACAGCTTGGTCATGCCAGGATCCCAAAACTCAAGGCTAGCATCCATCCTAACTTTTAAACTAGAATCACTAGGGGCTCAAGGATGTTAATTTCACGTTTTCCTCATATTTTTTCCAATGTGTGTGAGTGCACACATTTAAATGCACATGTATCTGTGGGAAAGGTCTAGGCTTGGTCTCATCTGACTTTTGGACACAATACCAGTTGAGTTCTTCCTCGAGACAGCTACAGTCCTGAAAACAGCCTTTCTCTGACCTGCTCTCCTTCCTGCCAGGGTCAGTTGGAGGAGCCATGCTTGAGGCTCCTCTGTCCTGCCACCACACATTGTAGGTACCAACCTGAATGGGATCAGATGATGGAAGAGTAGCTGTACATTTCCAGATGCTAGGAAGGATGAAAGCAAACCTCCTTTCACCAGTAAGCAGCTGATTTCCCTGTAGAAAGTGATAGGGAGGATCCAACCTGTCCTGAACGTCTCACTTGATGTCCCATAGGTGTTAAGCCCGTGCCAGTGTTTCAGCAGTATCTGCTGGGAGGGAACATTCCGTCTTTGTGTCGGGTGGCAGATATGATGTGACATCTGAGTCTGTGTGTGTCTGCTGACATACCTCCAGGCAGCATATAGAGACACCCATCTCCTGTTGTAATCAGTGGTGAGCATTCTACATGATGTGAATTACTCACGAGCCCACCAGAGAGATCCTCAGTGTGCACATAGCTCACATTTTTAATGTGTATCACCAGCATTCCTCCATGCTGACCCTACCTGCAGCTGAGCTGGGTTGTGACCAAGAAGGTGGTGAGATTCTGGAGAGCGAAGCCAGCACCCAGCTCCCACGCTGGTGTGTCACAGGGTCATGGTACATCCCCTCCAGTGCTGAGGGCTGGGGTATGCTTCCTGCACCACTCACCAGTGCGAGGATTTTGGTAGGAAATTTGCGGTGGTCTGGGAATTCGGCTGCCTCCGGCCACGCTGCCTGAAGCAGGGGTCTGAAACGTTGTTGTGTATGCACTATGTGGCTGCTCAGAATATATTGCTGGTGGAGCTAAATTCCTTCTTCCAACTTGCATGCAACATAAAAAAAAGCCACTAATTTCAGCGGCTGCTGAATGTGCATATCTGAGGGCAAAATTTTGCCAACAGCCTTTGAGCAGAAGTTTTAGCATAATCACCCAGAAAAAAAAAAAAAGAGGAATTGCAAGTGGCATTTTGCAGAGAAAGAAGGAGGGGAGGGAGAAATCAAAGCCTTGAAAAGCTTTCCAGTGACAAAACTCAGAAGAGTTCTTTAAACAGCACAATAGCTATTGATGGATAAAAAATAAAACAGGATGGCATATCCTCTTGAATTTATTCTGGTCCCAACAGGCAGTCCTTGGCACTTTTTTCAGAAGAAACCCTTGACTAAACACATTGTCCAGCACGGAAAGACACAGAGCATGTCATAAAAGCAATTTGCGGAATGTTCAGGGAGGCACACCAATGCTGCCTGGGCCAGGGAGCTGCTCAGCTTCACTTTGATTTCCAGATGAACACAGCATGTGTGGGGCTCCCAGTTGCCTACTGTCCAGGAGAGCTCCTGATTACGTGTTGTGTTCTGACTCTGTGGGATGAACTGGGACTACCATGAAGTGTGGCAGTGAGGGTGACCTTCCTGATTACATGCAACTGTAATAGCTGAGGAGGAGAGCTTGTGTGGAAAGGTGGGGCCCAGCTTCTCTCACCACGGGAGAGGGGACAGAGAGTAAGAGGAAAGGTAAAGAGGATATTGTGAAACTAGGATTTTCTGGGTATTCCCATGCAGGCAGAGCTCTGAGTATTGAACGTGTGCTATATCTGCCTGCTTTTAAACTGTGATGTGTTTTGGTGTATTTGTGGTTTTCTGCAAGCCACCAAAGTGAAGGATAAAAGCACAAGCCCAGCTGAGATATTCTGATATTTTGTATGGCATGTTGAAAATTGGGTGAGAACATTTGCCCTTCGAGCCCATGGTGCAGCAAAATAAGTGTCTGAGTGGCCTAGAAGAGGCTGGGGTGGGGACAGTAAAGGAGGAATGGTCTCTTCTGGAAATGCAAGTACAAAGGTAACTCATGTGGAGTGATGAACTGCGGCTCTGATGGTGGTTATTTACTGGGCTTTCCCTCTGGAAATGGCAGGCACTTTTCACACTGCTGCTGTACTTCAACATAGAGGCTGGGGCATAACAGGGATGTGGAATGTGTTTGAAGTGTAAATAAACGTCAGTTTCTGATACAAGGTGGGTTTGGCAGAAAAGCTGGGATTGCAGAAAGGAGCAGGGCAGCTGGGAGGATATGCTATGGAAAAGAGCTTTGTGCTGGGTTGTGTTTTTTTTTAATATGTCTCAGCAAGGTTATGGAAAAAAGTACAAGTGAATCTGCTGGAGTAGTTGTAATACTGAAGAGAAAACCTCATGTTCTGCAGATGGAAAGAGAGGAAAATAAGCAATATGTGCGCAGGTGGAGAATGGGGGTGAGGTGAAATTCACTTATAAGAGCTGCTTCCAGGTGATGCTTCCCCACACCATCTCACTTCATGGTGTAGGCCAGCTCTGCGCAGGAAGGTGATGGCATGAGCCCTCTCCCACAAAGAGGAGTTGTTGAGTTTCTGTCCAGGACTTGGTGTCTGAACTAGGCTCCAAACGCTCCTTGACATGCAGCAGGTTTGGATCCCAGTCTCCACCTTGCTGTGGCCTCTGATTTTTCTAGCCCTGATCCTCAGCTTGCAACTCCTGCCTCCAGCTCCCAGTTTTGGCCAGGAAGCTTAATTCTTGGCCCTGAGGCTTATGTATGAGTGCACAGCAGGAGGATGTACCTGGTGCCTCTGTGCTGTTCTCAGGCAGCAGTGTCGTGCTTGGGCCAACACGGTGTCTGCTAAGATCACTGCTCCTGGTTTAACTTCTGCACTGATGTCCACTGTGGTAATTCTGGGAGGGAATATCCTTGCTTGATTTCAGTCAAGGAAATATGCAAGTGAAGATAAGGACCTTTTTCTCAGCACCCAGAAGTGAGCAAGTAACCCTGGGAGAGACATGAGCTCATTGCAGGAAAATGTGAATGAAGCCAAGACAGCATCACCTTCCACCCCTTTTTGCCAGCAGGCACTACTGACCTAGAACAGGAGATAGGCAGTTGGAAAGCAGCATTTCAGGGCACACTTCAGGTTTCCAAGACTTGGGAAGTAGTGTGTGAAAGAACCTCCTTGACCCCAAGACAGCAAACCATCTTTTCCATTGCACTATTTCTTGCAGTCAGGCACCTTGTTGGGATTTGTCACTGGTTTGCTATTCCATGCAGGTTTCAGTGAAGTTTCTCTAACTCTTAGGAAGGTTTTCTGACCCTAGCCACAGGACCTGCCTTGGTGCAGCTGTGGCAGGCGTAGCCACGTGCAGGTTATGCTGGATGTCCAGGCTTTGCCATTGGAACCTGAGGTAATGGGGCAGGTACTCACTGCCTGCCTTCCCCATGGTTGTCCTTAGAATCATTGACATTAAAAACTCAGGGATGACACCTTCTCTTCCCCACTTTTCTTTTTTCTTCTGAAGAGGCTCAAAAAACCTGTTACTTCTGGGGCTGGCCCCTCCACCAGCTCACCTCCCTCCCTGCCCTCAATTGAGGACAGCTGCCAAAAAATATTTCTGCTGTTTGGCTGAAGTGAAAACATATGAAGGTGGGGGGAAGGAAGGGCAATGCTTACAGCTTAATTATGGTCATCATGGGAAGCTTGGGTTGAGGTGGGGAGAGTGGTGTTTGAGCACAGGGCTGCATGTGTGTCCAAGGTGAGACCCTCGGAGATGGTGACTTTGGCTGATGCACAGTACCACAGCCCTCGGTGGTCCCTGTGAGGAATGGGGGCTCCTCCCTGAGCACAGATACCAGTTTATCCCAGGTATCCAGACCACTGAGGGTGAGCAGGTGCCCTCTGCCTGGGGATGGCAGCAGGGCTGAGGGGGCTCTGTGAGGAGATG
>NW_008691095.1:8594-30814 GCF_000695815.1 Acanthisitta chloris | reverse complement strand
AGCACTGACCCCTGGGGAACGCCACTAATGACTGGCCATCAACTGGATGCGGCACTGTTCACCACCACTTTCTGGGCCATCCAGCCAGTTCTTTAACCCAGCAGGGAGTGCCCCTGTCCAAGCCATGGGCTGCCAGCTTTTTCTGGAGTGTGCTATGGGAGACAGTGTCAAAGGCTTTGCTGAAGTCCAGGTAGACTACAGCCTTCCCTTCATCCACCAGACGGGTCACCTGATCATAAAAGGAGATCTGTTAGAACATGAAATTGCCAAACCAATGCCAAAGTATGTTATAGAGACTGAAACTGTAAATGTGTTAGAAGAGGGATTAGTCAAATTCATGAGCTTATCAGTCAATACCTCGCTGGAGCACCTCTTGTAAAGGTATGCTTGAAGAAGGGCAATTCTCTATTTGCTGTGTTACGAATACACTTTCTCAGAAGTCTTCTGACCACTCTGCACTTCTAAGCAAATGAGGATGTGTTTTGTTTGAGTGATCATAGCTTTTATATTCACTGGTATCGTTAGTAAAACTTTATCAATACTGGGGCATGAAAAATTCCCTCCTCCAGGGAAGTGATCTTATGGAATATTACTGGACCCTTCCACTCCTGGCATTTTGGCTGTGCTTCTGTCTGTTACATACACACATACAGGCTCTTGTGGTAAGAAGTGGCATTTTTTTATTAACTCTTCTCATCTGACTGCCTGTTCCTTGTTGCACTGTTCTTTGGGACTGCCATGTTTGTCTGCGTGATTACATAGTAACTGGTCTTCAAGCTCTTATTGTAGTTTGCAGCACATTGTCTCTCAATTAATAACACAAATCAACTTTAAAATAACTTAATCTTGTGGCTTAGTTCACATACATCATGGTCTTTTACAGTTATCTCAATTTCTCCATGCAAAATGAATGACGTTGCCTGAACAAAACCCCACACAGTTGTAGAAATCTCTCTTTTATGTGATTATCTAAGCCCTCTGGAGCATGATGGGACTATAAACCCGTATTGTTATAAGGTTTTCAAGCCTTTGACCAATTTAGTCTGTCTAGTAGGTGTAGTATTTGCCCTTGTTTTGTTTTTTTTCAAAAATTCTGTCCAAGTTTTGAAACTATGGAAGAAAGAGTATAAAGACATAACACTGTGGTATTGCATGTGATGAAGTCATCACTGATTGGAAACGTTGGGATTAAATGCATTGTGCCTACTCAAGAAGAGAAGCAAAGGGCCAAATAAGCTTTCTCCCATCTGTACTTCTGTACAGGCCAATAATATAATACAGTCCAATAATATTTCCATCATTTAACAGAATCACTTTTTTTTCTAGCCTTTTTAATTTCAGTTTTCTGGATCATTATAATACAATTTCTATAAGAGTTTTGTATAGTCATGAGCAATTGCCTCGAGCTTTCTGTGATGTAATCCTCATGTCTACTTAGTATCTGTTAACTGATAGATGCTGGATTATATTCCAACACTACCAGGTGCTTGAAGCTGTTCTGTGGTCATTGTCAGAGGTAATGCACTGTTTTCCGTAAGTCATTTGTAGGTCATAAATTTGGAATTCCTAGGTAGACACTTTTTATTAAAGAAAAAATAAAAAAATTTATTTCTCAGGACTGCATCCAGATAGTTCTTGAATATCTCCAGTGAGGGAGAATCCACAGTGTCTCTGGGCAGCCTGTTCTAGTATATGGTTGCTCACACAATAAAGATGTTATTCCTCATGTTCAGGTGGAACTTCCTGTGCATTGGTTTCTGCCATTGCCTCTTGTCCTATTACTTAGGACCTCAAAGAAGAGCCGGATGCCATACTGAAGATACGGCATTCTGATTTCATCCTTTGGTACCTGAATCTGGAGTACATCGACCATAATGAAGTTGGGTAATTACCATATTTAAAATTGAAGTCTTTTGTGAGGCTTGATTTTATTTTATTTTTACTATACCCATGAAATCTCAATATTTAATTCTCATTCCCGGTCCCCATTTTTTAGTGTAAAATTTGAATGAAATAGAGATGCTTCATAGCATTGTTATTAAGGAGAGTCTAAGAAAAAATTGATAGTTATGAGGTGTTGTCTTTAATTTTTTGTGAGTTCCATCAGTGTGTGTAATCCACACATATGTTGTAGCATGTTTCAATTGTAAATCAGCAGTCTTCCCCATTCATGTCTTTATTGGGGAGATGAAGGTATAGTTTTTGTTCTGTATTAGAATTTAATCAGTAGGGTTGATTCTTTTCTACTGTGCTCACTTTATGATTTTTCTCAGCTTTTCTTTGTTGCTTTGTCCTCAGTTCACCTTGTTAGTAAATAATTCAAGTTGTGTTAATTGCTAAAGTACTGGATATTTTATATTCAAAGCTGAGATGCATTGACTAATTTTGGTCATAGAAATCACATCTTACTGTTTCAAGTCTTATAAAGTCAGGCTTTATAGACTCTATCTCATTGTTATAAAAAGCAAATTCTTTCCAATGTTGCTTTTGTACATTATAAACAAAGTAAAGCTGTGGCTGCCATTGGTACAGTCTTTATGATAGGGTACAACATGAGCCTCCTGCTGTGTTGTTGCCATATGGCTGCATGAATTTAGGAAGCCTATATCCCACCTGCTAGGGCCTAGTGCTACAGCTGTAGGAACAAGTGATTGGATACCAATGAAGCTGAAGAGTGAGATTTCAACTTGGGTATAATTAGAACACCAAGGAGTCCATTGTGGGTGTGAATCTCTGGGGAGAAATGGCAGTTTGAAGGAGGATAACAGCTCAGTAATAGGATGGTAGTATTTTAAAACTATTTTCTGCATGTGCAGTGTATGTTATGCTCTAGCCACTTGCCATCTTTCAAGAGTAAGGCTGAGATTTCTGGTGCACTGAAAGTGAAAAGGCTGGGAGCTGCTACAGCTTCAAGGCAAGCTGAACGTGTGAAATAAATCTATTTATTAATTTGTTTCTTTTTCAAGGGCTAGGCAGCATCTGAGTAGAAAGCTGAAACTGAAAATTCATCCTGACCCACTGTGTATGTTTGTCTCTGTAGCTCTGTGGACTCTGTGATCTAATGCTTGTTTGACATTTATTTCCCTGTGTGCCATGTCTCTAACAAGAATCTCATCCATTTCACAGGATAGCATTCTCAGTATGATTATTCTTTCATGTAAAGTGGGGGTAGAGCGAAAAACATACCACAGCTTTTAATTTCTAATTTAATTTAATTTTTTTTTAAACTCCTTTTAAATTCATTTTGCTTTATAGCACAGTGCTATAGTAGTGCTGGACAGGAACCCTGCAAGATGCTCTGTCTTTCATACACTAATTTTCACATTACGCTATTTCCTCATGGGTGACTGCACCAGCTTCCTGAAACCTGCACATTTGTGCTTGTTCATTCTAGAGAGAGGATAGATGCCCACAGGTAAGAAGCAGAACCCAAAAATAAACAGAAGATCCCAAACCCCTAAACCTACTCTTGTGACAGAAAATAGTGACACATGCACAAAAAAAAGTACCTCATAGCAAAAAAGCAGGCAGGAAAGAATGAACAAATGGGAAGACTGAGCTGTAGCACCTGAGGCACCAGTGTTATTGGGCCACTCTTGTTATTGCATAAACTGTGTGGAAGGACATAATTTCAGAGGTCATTCCAGATCAATCAGAAATTGGTTAAGCAATGTAGTTCCTGTTGAATTTTTGCTAATAGAAGATATGCTAAGAGAAAGTTCTGGGAAATGCAAGAACATGTCATTTTTTGGTGTGCTTGGCACATGATGCTTTAATATATACGTACAATGGTACTACAGCACATTTTTTTAATTATATATTCTTTTAATGTGACATTTCACATAGATAAATTGTGCCAGGCGCTGAAGCTGTATACTATGGCACAGTGACCTGCTATTCATGCTGATCATGAAGCCAGTTTTGTCCACCTGAGCATCATTGCTTCTGGCATTTTTTGAGGTATGAACCACAGACCTCCACTGACAAATATATAAAGAAAAAAATAAAAGACTCTCAAAATATCTGTGGTAAATTCATTTGGGATTTTTATTTGCCCTGCAGTATTTGAGACTGTGATATGTAATGCAGACTTTTAAGCTGTCTAGCTTAACGATCAGGGCTCAAAGCCTGGTGCTTACTAGAACTTATCAAATAGCCAAGACTTGAAAAGAAATGTGACTTGCCATAAGATCTTGATGACAGTAAAATATGGTGATGATGGAAGAAGCAATTCTGTTGCGTTGCCTTTTCAGGAAAGCTAGAGTCCTTGAGTCATTAAAATCTGCCCAGCTTTATAGAACCTAAGAGGGTTGAACTGTGAGAATTATAGCGACAGAGACAATGTGACATTCTTTCAGTTATGCATTGAGTTTTTAAATGACACTGAGTAATGTGGCTGTACTGATTAAGGCAATGATTCAATATATTCATGTAGAGTTCATTACTTGGTATTATCTGTAAATAACTTGGACTGATAGGAATATCTCCACAGAGGGTAATTGAGTGTAAATATTTGTGATTCAAAGTGTAACAATAACCCTTTGTTGTACTGAAAAGATAAGAATTTTACAATATTTCTAGGCAGATTCTGGGCAAATTTCAGAAAGTGTCAGGATTTTTTATTTCATAACGTATATTTATTTCAATTATGTAGCTTGGGTTATTGCAAAGGAATGGCAACCTAGCCCCACTGAAGTCTATAGTAAGATTCAATATTGTGAGCTAAATCCTCGGTTGAGTGTAGTCAGTAAGACTCCATGATGAATAAATTTATAACTGTTGTTGAAGAAGTGTCCTGGGGGAATTCAAGACTTTATTGCTGGAAAAAGTACATGAGTTCTGAAATGAACGTGGGAGCAGATTTATCCAACAGAAATAGTTGAAAAAACTCCCTTTATATTATTAGCACTCTGGGGTAAAGTCTTTGATGAGTGTTCGTTATGCATATATATACACTTTTATACATATGAATTTCTTTCTCTCCTAGGGAATTATATGTATACATACATATATCCCATATATATTTCTACATGTATAATTTTCCATGTGAACAAGAAATTAGTTTACTTTTGGAGTATTGACTTGAAAGCAACTCTATTAAGCTGTACTACTTCTGTTCAATGTTGTGACAGACACATATGCATATGTTTTCTTACTTTGCAGAATTATTGTATGTGTTTAATTTTTAATTGTGCAATCACATGGTAAAGGTTTTGAATTTGCTTATAAGTTTTGATACTGAAAGCAAAGAAAAAAGAGAACTCTTTCTCATAGGAGAGAGTTTAACTTAGTAGGTTTCTATGCAAGTAATTTTTCTCAGTTTTGCCATAGTGACAGCCAAAAGGCCCAAGACTAAGACTTGCTATGGTGAGATACAAAACACACAGCAATGATATTCCACCCCATAAAAAATTTACTCGAACAGGAGACTGGTTTCTTCTAGGAACAGTAATTGGACTAAAACAAATTTCAGATGCTCATTTGTGACCCTAGGTGCCATAATATCTTTTTCAAAATTCTATAACATGTTTCTTCAATTTAATAAGGAAAAAATTTAAATCTGTCAGTTCTATGTTGCCTTATTCTTGAGTCTGATGAGAATTGTCTTTTTTCTTCTTCAGAAGCTGGAAAAGAGGTATATTATTTTCATAAATTGTAGTGTAGCTGTAGTTGTCAACACAGTACAGACACTAACATTTTACAGATTCTGCAAAGCTTTGACTTTCTTTTATTGCTATGTATGATATAGAGAGATGTCATGGAGGAACTTGAGCACGGTACCTGTAAGAACAGAACCATACCATTCCGTGACTTAAAAAGTTTTTATTTTCTAAGCAGGAAAGGTATGATGAACATTGTGAAATTTCAAAGATTTCTGTCCACAAGTTGTCCACTGGATGCATTCATACAAACAAAAACCCCATACCCCTCCATTGAGGAAGATACCCAATCTGACCACCTCTGTATTACCACTTGAACAGTATCTGTTGAAAAGCAAGTCACAGAATTGCAGTTGTGGTGGTGCTAATGCAGCAGAACTAATACACAGAATCACACAAAATGGCTGGGGTTGGAAGGGGCTTCTGTAGGTTATCCTGTCCTATATCCAGGCCCCAGTACAAAATTAGGTTCACCTAGAGCACAAGACTGCATCCAGGCACGTTTTGAAGCTCTCCAGAGGAGAAGATTCCACAAGCTCTCTGTGCAGTCTGTTTCAGTGCACTGTAGCCCACAAAGTAAGGACGTTTTTCCGCATATTAAGATAGAACTTCCTGTATTTCAGTTTGTGTCTGCTGTCCCTTATACCATTGCTAGGCACCACTTAAAAATGTCTGGCCCCATCATCTTGATAGCCACCCTGAAGATATTTGTAGGCATGGAAAAGATCCCTTCTCCATAATTTTTTCTCCAGCCTGGACAGGCCCATTCTTTCCTCCTAAGAGAGATGCTCCAGTCACCTCATCGTCTTTGTAGTCCTCCACTGAACCCTCTCTAGTAGTTTCTTCTCTTTCTTTAATTGGAGACCCAAGAACTGTACACACATCGTCACTAATGCTGAGCAGATAGTCAGCATCATCTCCTGCAAGCTGCTGATAATGCTCTTCCTAATGCATACCAGGATACCATTGACCTTCTTTACCACAAGGGCACACTGCTGGCTTGTGTGCAGAGCAGCTTTCCAGCAGGTCAGTCCCCAGCCTTTACAGGTGCATGAGGTTATTCCCCCCCAGTTGCAGGACCCTGGATTTGCCTTTGTTGAATTTCATTAAGTTCCTCTCTACCCAGCTCTAAAAATGCCTTTTCAATAACATAGTGTCAAGCAATCAGCAAGTTTTAAGACTGACAATAGAGATAAATAAAACCAACAGTTTCCCTTCTAAAAAGCATCCATTATGTTACAGAGAGCTATTATCTCAGCTGTTGTGTTTGGGGGCAGGGTCATAGAATCATTAAGGTTGGAAAAGATCTCCAAGATCATTGAGTCCAACCATTAACCTAACACTCTCAGGTCCACCACTAAACCATGTCCCTAAGCACCATATCTGCATGTTTTTTGAACACTTTCAGGGTTGATGATTCCACTACTTCCATGGGCAGCCTCTTCCAAGAGGATGTCTGTGTTTTAAGTCTGTTTCTTTGAAAACTTAAAGTGATTCAACCCCAAACAACAGCTGGTACTTTTTAATAAAATCTTATTTGTCATGTGATAAGTAGTATAAGCAGACTTAGGATTTCATAACTTTGTGAAGTCCTCCATGTATCTGCATCTGTTTCAGTTTTCTAGGTTGAAAAGATTTAAAGACCCTGATTACTGTTCAGAGTTAAGATGTAGGCCTGAAAGTTTCCTATGGAAAATACTATACGCTTCTGGTTCACAGAACCATGCCAACCCCTTCTACAAGATGCTGAATGCTACCATTTAGCACATATGTGTATCTGTGAGCTGAGAATCCAATTTTAAATTTCTATTTCTGCCATAAGGAAGTCACACAATCAAATAATTAATCTCCATTTTCAGTTTTTCTAGCAATGAAAAGTCTAAACACTGAAGGAAAGAAAAAGACTTAACACGTAGAGCAGTCAAAGGAACACATGGCATAACGTTATAAGAGGGGATTAAAACAACAGTGGATTAATTTGAATTTTGTGAGACGGTCTGTTGTCATAATCAGAAACCCACACTTCCTCCTGAATGTTGGATCTCTTAAGGAGTCAACATAATATTTTTCTCCACAGCATTATACTGTAGTGTACTGGATCTGGAATATTTTCCTTTTTTTCCCCTTTATTCCAAAATTTTCATTGATATATTAAGGTATCTGATGGAATTTAAAACATATACAGTAACTATGTTTTGAATCAAATAGTTTTTAAAAATGTGCAATATAGATTAATCTTTTCAGAACAGTAAAATTTGTAAAATATGGAAAGTTGATCATTATTTTAGCTGTATTTAACATAGTGCCTACAAACTTAAGTAATGGTCAGAAGATACTGTGAAACGCTTCAGATGCATTTAAATCTAGAAAAGTGAGCATGCTCTTTCTTTCTTCACAGTTGTGTATGGTTTGGTGTTATTTTATTCCCACTAATATAAACCTCAAAAATTCTATTTAGTTAAAGCAGTAGTTCCAGCTGCAGTAAGCATGATGTCCCCCATCTTTCAGGGTACTTAAGCTCTTTATTATGTAAAAAATGCACTCTTAAAATATTTAAATGCCTTCTACTTAACAGTGAAGTAAAAGAATCTGATGGGTTTTGTGAACTTAAAATAGCACTGAAATGTTGTTTCTTGTGTCAGTGCTTTCTTTTACTGCATTAGCTGGTAGAAAATTACCTGTGCAAAACATGTGGGTATCTACATATGTGGTGTCATTCCTTACTCATTGGAAAATGCCCTTTCTTGATGGAGACCTCATCGTAGCCTTTCAGTATCTGAAGGGCCAACAGGGAAGCCGGAGAGGGACTCTTCATTAGAAACCACAGTGATAGGACAAGGAGTAATGGATTCAAATTGAAGGAGGGGAAATTTAGGCTACATAATAGGAAAAAATTTTTTACTGTGAGGGTGGTGAGACACTGGAACAGGTTGTCCAGGGAGGTAGTGGATGCCCCAACTCTGGCAGTGTTCAAAGTCAGGTTGGGTGAGATCTTGAGCAACCTGATCTAATGGGAGGTGTCCCTGCCCATGACAGGGAGGGTTGGGGCTAGATGATCTGTAAGGTCCATTCCAATCCCTGTAATTCTATGATTCCATGATTCTTGCTCTCTTATCCCTTTGCTAAAGCTTTTTTTCAAGAAAAAATAGGAGATATTAAAATATTATACAATAAAGATGCTGAGATAATTATATTCAGCATTGCCTCAGTGTTACATAAATATTAAATAATTCCAAATTTAGAATTAATAAAACATTGCACCAAGAGAAAATGGGAACCTGTTGTTTATTTATGCCAAGCTCTGAACATATTTTCTGACATTCTATCTGAATAATTAAAATTAAATCCTTAGGTATTATGCTGCTGAAGTACATTTTTTCAGATGTGTAGTTGTCCAGTGTCAGAGCTGAGATTGAAAATTTACTCTTTGAATGCTGCCTGGCTCTTTCCTGTTTTGTGAAATAGTCATGAGCTCCATTTTGACTATCCACTCCCAGACTTTTCTGTTCTCAAGACAGACACATACTAATGTCCTTTTCATGCTACCATGGCATTGAGAAAAAAACACTTAAATGGCATGTATATGTGCCACTTGAAGACAAGAAGATTGTAACCTGAAGGTCTTAATCTGCATCTGTTCAATAACAAGACCTCAGGTGAATTTAAAGATGTAAAATCATCTTTTTGTGGAATGATCAGCTGAATAACTGTCAGCATTTAGGAAGATGTTTCCTATGCATTGCTGACTTAGGAATTTAACGTTGTTATGGAACAAATATCTCACAGTTACTATCTGGAACAGTTTTGGAGTATGTAGATAGAGCAACGATGTTTAAAAATGTTCGGTGGAGTTAGATATTGGCATCAACTAGTACATATAACAGATGATGCATTGCCTTCCTCTTGCAGACAGGAAAACTGAAATAGATGGAAACCCCAAAATCTAGAAATGGATAAGGAACATTGTGTCTGCATATTGATTAAATAAATTGTGTTCATCACGTATGTGATCCTATGCTCACATCATGATGTCTTAAAACAAAATACGAAGGACAAATAGTGGGAGTTTTTGTTAATCTTGTTTCTGCGTTTAACTGAACTGTATTTTATTAGATATGCTCATACTAGCTGTCTTACTCATATGAGTAATATTTTTCATGATCAGAGCCAAACCTAGCTAATACCATGATAAAGGTAGATCACACAAGGGATTCTTTTGCACTGAATGTTTGTTTGTTCAGATTAAAATTGCAATTTCAGTTAATTAGTAAGTGCATGATGTATACACAGTAAAATTTCTTGGGAATACATTCAGATGCAATTCACCAAGATCACTGATGATTAATTATTGCTTAGCAAACACAAATGCCATGTTTTATAATTGTTCTGCTTAAACTGAGCAAAATTTATAGTGCATGAATGTCTTGTAAAGCATAGAAACATTAAGATACTGCTTAATGAAAAATATATTTTTCTAGGATAATAAACATATTTGAAATCTGTTCTACTTCTGTGTTTCTGGATTCACATGTTGTGGAGACGGAATTCATCTATAACCACCAAGCCTGAACTTTCTGCTGGGCTCTTGCCATTGAGAAAGATGAGGGTGACTAGAAATTATTTTCCCCCCTTCAATCTTATTGTCAATAAGCCTGAATATTGCTTCTATTAATATAATGAAGTTCAACAAAATGAAGTGCAAGGTTCTACATCTGGGCCATGGCAGTCCCAGGCACACCTCCAGGTTGGATGGGAAAGTAATTGAAACTAGCTTTGAGGAAAAGACTTGGGAGTGACAGTGGATGAGAAGCTCACCAAGAGCCAGCAGTATGTGCTAGCAGCCCAGAAAGCGCCCAGGGACATGGTGGCTGCCCTGACCCTGGTGGTATTCAAAACCAGGCTGGATGAGGCCTTGAGCAACCTGGTCTAGTGAGTGTCCCTGCCCACGGCAGGGAGTCATGGGACTGACTAGACGATCTGTAACGTCCATTCCAGCCCTTAAATTCTGTGATTCTATGATCCCCTAGAGTCTAGTTTCTTAATGTAAAGTAAAGATGGGATTTAGCTGCCTTCCTCTTTGCTGCAGTTGTAGTTGGCACATGGAACTCTTTGAGCACGATTTGCCAGAAGCATTGCCTTAGCTGTACTAGTTGTAAAGGACTTTCTTTAATATGCTTTTGGTCTACCGCATCCTCCTATGGAATTTTGCTTTTTATAACACTGTTAGTGAAACTCTTTTTTGTTTTGCCCTTAGCTTTATGGAGTCTCTGAAATGCCAGGGAAGAAAGTAATTAAGTAGAGTAATGCCCTTAAATGTAGTTCATAGTTCTTTGCCAATACGGCTTAAAGAATGCTTTGTACAGAACAAAATCCCACAGGAGATTTAATGTGCTCCAGAGGATATTTCTTGTAGTATATTAGTAATTTGGAATAAAAGAAAAAGAAGGAAATTTTGGGGTTTTGGTCATATAGCAAGGCTGAAACAAATATCACCTTTGTCTTTGCTGTCACTTTTACAGTAGTATTTTCTTAAAAGCTAAAAGATTTGGTTCAGGTTTAAAGAGAGGTTCGTGTGAAGAGAAAACCTATGTGCAGTTCAGTCTCCTTAGTCTAAAACTGCAATCCCCACAACTGTCATCCAATGGCCATCTAATTATGGGCATGTCTTACATTTGTTGTCACCTCAGTTTGTAAGGGAAAAGTTTCTTTTTAGCCTCAACCTTTATGGATGCCCACAGGTACTTCAGGTTCCAATTTCACCTCAGAGTCTAAAAAAAATACAAATCAACACATACCAATTTTCTTACATCATTGCAGCAAAACCCATCCACCTCCTCTCCTTTTGCTCAGAACATGCACTAGGATCTGTATCCTTGTTCTGCATGTTTCTCTTTCCCAGGCCAGTTCTTCACCCATCCTGCTTTCTGGGTGCCAAAGTACAGTGCTGCAAAATTGATTTGAAGAGTTCCAAAGTAATGTGAGCAGTGTAACAACCCTTGCAATTATTGTATATTTTACAGAGAGAACTAACATAATCTTTGGATCACAAATTGGAAATTATTCTTCCTTCTTCATTTCTGATCTTGGATGGCATTGTTTTATTTCATTTGACTGACTGCAATGCATTCAATGTTTACTTTTTTGTTTTTTTTCTGAATGAAACCACCTCAACAGGAAATGACATCTGTTCTCCTGCTAAGAGGCAGAGAGCAGAAATGGACAACCATAGGGCTGCTGAACTAGGATATGTGTTTCTTGTTCATGGACCTGAAAATTGGGAAAGTGTTAATGAAGGGCCAGGAAAATAAAGAGTGGATGTTTGTAATATGCAGGCAGAAGGATACTTGCATATAAACATAATATTAGATTGTTCTACCTTTTTCTCCAAAATGCAGATGAATAGCTAAGTTTTTAAATTGTACTTTTCACAAGAAGGAACCAGTACACAGAAATCTTCTATGGAAACCTATGTAAAATATGCATTTTTATTGTCCTTTTGGATATTTAGAAAATAAGCAGAGATTCAAAATCTTCACATTTTTCATATAATGATTAGGCAGTATAAAAAAAGACTGTGCCTGCACTGCATGAACACACAAGATTTTTGTAAATATGTAAGTAAATGCAGGGTCTGAATATTGCTTGCTGATGGGAAGTAGAGAATAAAATCTGTTTGTTTTTATTTCTCGGACTGTGGCAAAGCACTTGGCAAAGTGCTTTGTCTCAGCCTATGAGCTGTTTCCATCTTATTTTCTCTTCCCTGTGCAGCTGAGATGGGGGAGTTATAGAGTGGCTTGTTGTGCACCTGGCCAAGGTCAAAACATCACAAAATGTTGTGTTTTGTTACATGCTACATTACATTTTGTGAAGATGTGTTATTTTAATCATTATTTTCTTCCAGACACTCGACTTTTACATCTAGATAGTGTCATGGTTTGACCCCAGTCAGCAGTTAAGCACTCACAGCCACTTGCTCAAAGTACTCTGGTGGGACTGGGGAGAAAACCAAAATGGTAAAAAGGTGAGAAAACTCATAGTATGAGATAAAGGCAGTTTAATAGGTAAAGCAAAAGCTGCAAGCACCAAAACAAGAAATTAATTAACCACTTCCCATCTTCAGGCTTTGTGTGCTGAACATGATAGCAGAACGTGTGGGATATCGCTTGGGTCAGTTGGGGTTTGCTGTACTAGCTGTGTGTCCTCCAAACTCTTTGTGCACCCCAGTCTCCTTGCTGGTGGGTTGATAAAGGCAGTTTAATAGGTAAAGCAAAAGCTGCAAGCACCAAAACAAGAAATTAATTAACCACTTCCCATCTTCAGGCTTTGTGTGCTGAACATGATAGCAGAACGTGTGGGATATCGCTTGGGTCAGTTGGGGTTTGCTGTACTAGCTGTGTGTCCTCCAAACTCTTTGTGCACCCCAGTCTCCTTGCTGGTGGGTTGGGATGGGGAGCAGCAAAGGCCTTGGCTCTGTGGAAGCACTGCTTAGCAGTAGTGAAACTATTCCTGTGTTACCAGTCCTGTTTCCAGCACAAATCCAACACATAACCCCATACTACACTGAAGAAAATTAACTCTATCCCAGTCAATACCAGTACAGATAGGCATTGATTTCTTTTAACTATGAAAGTGGGACAGAATTATCGAAATTCAACTTGGATTACAATGTGACTGGTGCATGACATGGAGACCCAGTGTGCCCAGTTAGTGGTCGCTTCCAGTACAGCACACCCAGGAGACGTGTGCTTTTCCTGTCATCTCCTTTGTAGTGCCTAGTGCCCCCTACTTCTAGCACAGTCCAGCCCAAGAATCCCCAAAACATATAAACATATAAACTGATAGTGATTTGGGGCAGTAATGGTTATTAGGCGCTATCCTGCCATAGCTGTCATTCTCTTGTCACGCTGGATTTGAAACAGTACACTTCAGGAAGCCGAACATGAGGTTTCTAAGAGTAGGTTTGACTGCATGAGATCATCTTTAACTGCTGAGTAGTACAGGGCACACTTTGTTTATTTCTTTGGCTAATTTTTCAATAATAGTTATATTCTTTTGAGCAAATAGAACAGAATGAGCATACAGCAAAACTTCAAACTTTGCCCTTGTTGTGAAGGCAGTTAAGAGCAACTTGCCTATTCTTGTGCGGGTACAGAAACGGCTGTTAATCTCTCAGCCTTCATTAGAGCATCAAAATGTTGAACTTTTTGCTGGGTTGGTGAATGACAGCTGTTAGAATGACAGGGTGGCTGGCAAAGTGTGCATTTGAGCACTGCTCAGCCTTTGCACTGGCAGCATATTCAATTTATCAAGAGCCTGAGTGGGCAGAATAAAGCAGAGGTCACTGGCTGTGGAGGTCAGTTCTCTGCAAAAACAGCCATTGAAACAACAGCATGTACAGACGCTATCAGCAAGATCCATCTTGGACCCCTGGGTATGAGCCATATTTTGTGTGTTTTGGGGTTTTTTTTGGTGTGAGGAATGTTGTGGTTTTGCTTTCCCCCGCTAAATTGGTTCCAGTTAGCTGGAAAGGATTGCTTATCAAGGTTTTGACCCTGTCTGAGTTAAAATTGTTTCATAGTATAGTGCATAGTCTGAAAGAAATCCTCAGAATAAAAGTGTTTAAGTAAAAGAAATGACAAAGTAATGTTATTTTTCAAGTCTTTCAAACATGTAATTTCTCCCTTGAAACTCATCATGAGTCCAGTTTGCCCCTTCCCCTTTCTGTGCCTCACTTGTCCTTGTCTCACCTCATCTCCCACAAATTTAGCCCTGAAAAGTCTTTTCTCTTTTAGTTCAGGTTCTTGTGTTTTTCGTAGAAAATTTCAGCTTCTGGGAGGGGGAGAAAATCCTTCATGAAACAGGAACTATACTACCCTATTAGACGTGAACAAAGCTTTTAATGAGAGCAGTAGGAAGCAGATGTGGTATCAAGAAGAGAAAATAATTTTCCTATGTGTCATACCTTGTGAACCAGAGTTTTACAAAATGGATCTTAACTTATACCACCTAGATAGCAAAAAGCTGTTATGTCTTCTCCAAACTTTAAACATTCCCTGAATTGCTGAAATATTAAACACAAATCAAAAGCAGAGGGTAAGTCCTTTTACAAATCGACATTTAGGATGCAAACAGTTGAATGAGCTCAATCAAAACGCATAGATTAAATTTTGACCCTTAAAGAGATTTTAAACTGCTTTAAAATATTAATTAAAATGAGCAAAATAAAGAATAAAAGCCACATATAAAACATTTCTTTTCCTCTAGAAAGTGGCAAAACAGCATTCTTCCACTTAGAAAAGCTTCGATCTTATTTCCGCTTCCCCAATCGAGCTACTAAAACAAAACCCACCTCTTGTCAGACTCGTGTCTTTTTCAGGACACGGGTTTGTATTACTGACTTTGAATATTATGTAACCCTGTAAAGGGCAAAATCACTTGGCAGAGTAGAACAGCACTGGCCACAGGGAAGAAATGGAGAGCAGGCATTAGTTGCATATGCGTGCATTCATGTGTCAAAGCAGAATAAGAAACAATGGACCCATACTAGAATTCAGTTCATTAGGATGGTTTTGGGTAACTGATTGATTGAGTAATCACATGGGCAAGTTATGTATGTTCCTAAAGCTAAACTTCATAAGAAACTGCACTGTCATCCAGAAAAGAAAAAAAGCTTTGTCTGCTGTGGTAGTTAGTTGTAGCTTAGAGGTAACTATTGTGTATGTATTTATTATGTAAAATAAAGATGAAAATTAAAAAGGTTTTTAAATTATGAAACATGCTGAATTCTATGAAACAGCGCTTTAAATACTAGGACCTTAAACAGGACAAGATAAGAGGGGAGACGCAAAATGGCAACTGAAAACTGGCAATAAGGTGAGCAATTATTTGTGGGATGGCATGAAGTAGACTATGCTATCCTACTCTATATAAACAATCTTCAGTTTTAAAGGGGTGTCTTTAAAAAGCAATTTGTATAAATTGAATTTCTACAGAGCTACATCTGTGAATTACTAGTTATTTACAGAGCAGTTCACTTTTACCACCCTTTAGAGGGTTCAAACCATCAAGCATATTGACATTCCTGTCTAACTTGGTGCCATCTGCAAACTGACCAAGGCTGCACTCATTGCCAGACAGCTGATAAAGATATTAAAGAACTGAGGCATTAGTGTGCATTCAAGTGGGGGAGCCTATTATGTTTACATTAATTATAATTAAAAAGCAGTCATTCATTTAATCTTGCTAGCACTGATTTCTAAGAGATGTATCTATGTGCCTGAGCACACAAAAGTCAAGGTGTTTCTTACCCATGGGGACAGTTCTTAAAAGGGTTCACTAACATAAAGTCTAAAACCAAAGCAAGAAAGCAATAACATTGAGAAAAATCTGTTTTCCTACGATCTACTTCCTTAAAGTGTCTATGACTGTTCAGAATTACACTGAATCATGTCCAGAGCAACAAACTCTATCAAACACGCAACCTCAACAGGTTGTGGTGTGCTGCATCACACACAGGTTATGTGATGGCACAGGTTATGTGATGGGTTTTACACCGGTCTACTGAGGATGCTCCCCTCTTGCACCCCATCTCAGACTCTGCTCTTTCTAACATACTGAATATGATGAACTGGTATTCATAGCTCTAAAATATTGGGGAAATACCTATCAAGAAGTGCAGTAACAATTCTCATAAGAATGTGCAGAGACGGGATCCTGAATATGTGCATGCATTTTTACACAAAATGAGCAAATTCATTTTGCTTCAATTGAGACCTAGCCCAAGACTTTGTGTGACAGCCTGTGAAGTGCAAGTTATAAGTATCTGATAACGAGATATTTCACTGGAAATATTTATGCAACTTCAATTGAGTAGTCATGCCTACTATTTTATACACTCTATATTGAATTATGCATCAAATAGCTATCTGCCAAAGCTAATATATTCAGAATTGCAAAGGCTAATGAATCATCTGGAACTACGAATGCGTGCATAACCCAGTCATGGTAGAGAGACAAGGGAGATCCCAGGTGGCAATGATGCGTAAGCTGTTAGAGAGCTAGTATCTAGTTTCAGTTCTCAAAGGCAAAAAAAAAGTGTGCTTTATTAGGAAACTTTCTGGACATGATTTTGAGAGATAAACCTTTAACAGAACAACATGTGCACATCTACTTTAAGAAGCATAATGAAAAATTGCTTTGAATTATGGTAAGGCTGAGAAGATTTTCCTGAATTTCTAGATCAATTATAAATGTCAGTAGAATGCATAAAAATATTTGCTTTTATTTTTGTGGAACAATACTGTTGTACAAGGCTTGTTTAGTCAAGCAGCAGTTGAATCAAAAGCAGCTTGATCTTCAACTGGTTTTACCTGCAGCCATTTGTTTATAACTGCAATCATTTGCATTTGAATAATGAAACAGATCTAAAAATGGTTAAGGCTGTTCACAGAAGTTCTGAGAAATTACATACTTTTCTACCAGGGTGGCATTGAGGGGCAGCGTATAAGCAATTTGTAGCTGTAGGCATCTTTTCTCTCTTGGGGTATAGTTCACATTGTTATCCCTTCAAATGGTGACTATCTTGCTTTATCGTTTAGAAATGAAAATGGAATACTTTGGTACAGTAAAAGAAATGAAATTTAGGAAAGCATTATGCTGTGCTGTGCTGTGCACCAGCTAGGTAGACACCTTCATACTGCATTCAGAATACTTGCCTCCAATGCTCAAATGCGTAGTACCTCTTTTGAAGGTGCCGGGAGGAAGAATTTGGATTGTTACTGCATTGCTTACAAAGATTTGTGGTGTAAATATTTGTATGTATGCAGACACATACATCTAATGTATGTATAGCTTGTTCTGTTTCCTTCAATGTAAGGTTTAAATGTAGCTGGGCAAAAATATCAGCTAAGTTATTGTTTACCCTGTATGAACAATATTTTAGTAAAAGCAGATTTTGTTAAAACTTTGCTTGACTATTCATTTAGTGCAGAGAAAGCATGTGTGGTCACACAGCTTATGGTGTTACTGACTGGTTGTTCTGTGGTGTTCAGTAGGTTTTATTCTGTGTTGTACCCTGGTGAATATTTGAGGGTGAGGAAGTTGAGCTCCTGCATGGCTGAGCTTCTGAACAGCCTTTTTTGCATCAAGGCGTGTACACGTGTGCATAGTCACACAGACAGAGCCAATAGTCTCATCAGGTGAGTTGCAGACCTCTTATTGTGGGTCTTTTAATGAAAAACATTGGTGCCATAGAGACACCTACCTAAAAACAGAATGTAATAATGTAAAAATAACTGGAAGAAGATAGTGAGCTGGATCATCTGAAATGAGACCATATGCATGTCACATTGCCTAAAGAAACAAAGGATGATTTTGTTTTCTGTTAGACAGGATGACTGATTTTTGTCTGTCTGTTGTTTTAGGGTTTTCTACAGCCCCATTTCCAGAAGTAATTGATACCATTTTCCTTCTATAATTGATAGGTTCCCTTGCTCAGCACCTTGGAAGATCATGCTGCTGATTTAGAAACTTAACTCACGATGTTTAATTTTTAGTGCTTCTGCCCAACATATTTATTACTGAAGTTGTGATGATGTGAGTTTTAGCTTGAAGATGATAGAGAAAAGGTGACACTGTCCCACCTTTCTCATCTTTCCCTTGTGACCCCCAAATACATTAAAAATATTTAAAGAAATAAGCTTTCACAAAAACTGAATAGCCAAGAGATTTGTGGCATCCTGAGGAAAATATGGGCACTATGCCTTGTTCCTTCATGTGCATTTTTTCTGCAACTTAATGATGATTAGAGTATTTCTAAGCCTGATGTGAAATATTACTGAAGTATAATTACATTTTCTTGCTCAAATGCACAGCCATTTAATATAGCTATTATAGTTTGTGAATGTGTTTATTACAGAGAATTTGCTGAGGAAAAAAAATTACTTGGCTCCATGGAGCTTTCAATTCCAGAAAAGCAGTAACAACCTACTGTTGGGTTTATTGTACTTTTCATTAAAGCATCTGGTATTGGCCATTCTCAGAGTAAGGATATAAACCATTGTTCTGATGCAATAATTACTGCTTTCATATGAAACCATCTGGTTCTACCTCTGCTCTCAGTATTTTTAACATTGGTGAGACACAGTGAATATTAATAAAAGATTTGAAGTTTTATGTAAATTTCAAATAGACTTATTTGGTTTGGTTCAGTTAATTTAATACAGAAGACTAATGTTAACTTTTAGCCTTTCTCCAACACAAATATAAGAACTTTTAAGGACAGACTGATTAGGATTGGATAGTCTATCTGAAACTTAATGCAATTTGTGGCATTTTGGAGGATGTTTTCTTTTTGTTGTTGGTAGTGGTTATTTTACTTTTAATTGAAACATAATTTAAAGATTTGTATGAGAAGTACACTTGATAGTGTCTCCAGCACTTTATGTCTAATAGTTTTTCACAGTGGCACCACAAATAAGTACATGGTTGAGTCAGGTGAATGGGTGTCCTCCTCAAGCTGGATATAGATATAAAAAAATATTGTTTCTGTATTCACAAATTGATAAAGTTGTACCAAACCTTTGATTACAAGATTCTGGGAGTAATTAAATGCCTGGTTCAGAATGCAAATGCAGCCCCTAATCTCACAGGCTTCCAGGAATGAGGAATATGTCAAAGCTTTTTCCAGAGCTGGTCACAAATTTCTGAATTTGCTATAGCTAAAATAATGCTAATGACTAACTCTGTTACCTTTAAAAGGATTTTGCTGCTTCACAGATTAACATTTTAAGACAGCTCTGGTTATCAGGTGAGCTTCTCTTCCTTGTTTCTCAGTGTATTTCTTCTTCCCAGATACAGTAGGGAATATTTCATAGTTTCAAGGGCAATCCTGGAAGAAAGTACATAATAATATTAATTGCAAAACTCTCCAGGTACTTGTCAAAATTCTGACGAGATCAGGTTGCACTTGCATTGTGTATTCTGCCAAAGCTCTGCAAGCAGCAGGGTGCTTGAATTTGCTACTGTGTGCTTCTAATGGTTTGTCTGTGAACAGCGCTGTGCACTTTTGCAAGCTGCTGGTAATTTTATTTTTAAATTTTTCTTAAGGCTTTTGGCCATGCCCTAGTCGCTCTTGGTAAAGTATCATAATAGATAAAAAAAAAGACAGAATCAGTCTGCCAAGCATTAAGATGGTAAAAGCTGTTAAGACCTTGAACGGATCAAATTGACAGATTCATACACTTGGGAGTTTTATGCTGAAAGTTATATACAATCGTGAAAGTTAAAGTTTTACATACATCCAAAATGTATGGATCTGTTCTGCAATCCTGATTGTTATTGGGGTAACAGAATCTCCATATAGTAATTTAGACACAGGGTTTTCACAGAATCACAGAATAAGCAGAGTTGCAGGGGACCCTTGAAGACCATCTAGTCCAAATCCTGGCCCTGCACAGGGCATCCCCAAGAATCACACCATGTGCCTGAAAGCATTTTAACAATACTGTTGTATACTCTTGAACTCTGTCAGGCTTGGTGCTGTGACCACCTCCCTAGGAAGCCTGTACCAGTGCCCAACCAGCCTCTGGGTAAAGAACCATTTTCTAATACCCAGCCTAAACCTCCCCTGATGCAACTTCAGACCATTCTCTTGGGTCCTGTCACTGATTGCCAGGAAGAATAGATCAGTGCCTGCCCCTTGCACTTCCTTCTGTTAAGAGATTGTATACAGCAATGAGGTCTCTCTGTAGTCTTCTTTTCTCCAGGCTGAACAGACCAAGGGACCTCAGCCACTCCTCATATGGATTTCCCTCAAGGCCCTTCACCATCCTTGTTGCCCTCCTTTGGATGCTTTCTAATAAGTTAATATCTTTCTTATATTGTGGTGCCCAAAACTTCGCACACTATTCAAGGTGAGGTCGGACCAGGGCAGAGTAGATCAGGACAATCACCTCCCCTGACCAGCTGGCAATGCCTTGCCTGATGCACCCCAGAATACAGTTGGCCCTCCTGGCTGCCAGGGCACACTGTTGACTCATATTCAACTTGCCATTGACAAGGACCCGCAGGTCCCTTTCCATGGCACTACTTTCTTTGCTGCTTTCATCTCATTTCCGAGCCAGAGTTGCATGTCTTAGCATACTTATTTGGATAGTAGTTAACATGAGGAAGCACAGTATCAGCTACTGAATAAAAGCTGCAATTAACTGACAGTATTATTTTTATCTCGGGATATAACTATTGCTGTTCTTTTGGAAAATGAAAGTAATATGATAATTTTTGGTGATACTTGCTTCTAGAGTACACACAGATACAAGGCTGTACTGAATTGTGTGACAAGGAGCATCAAGACACCATTAGAGACCTTTGAGTTTGTTTTTTCACAAATATTAGGGGGACAGTCCATCCAAGTCCAGACAAACAGAAGCTTTTTAATGTGTAGGTGATAAGACACTGGAACAGGTTGCCCAGGAAGGATTGTGGATGCCCTGACCCTGGTGGTGCTCAAGGCCAGGTTGGATGGGACCTTGAGCAACCTGGTCTAGGGGGAGATGTCCTTGCCCAGGGCAGGGCAGGGCTGGGACTAGATGACCTTTAAGGTCCATTCCAAACCCTTAACTTACTAAAATTGCAATTAATATAAGAAAGAAAAGTGTCAGTGAGAAATAACTGTGTTTTTCACAGCTTTTCCACAAAGATTGGAATGAGAGCTAGATCTGTTAGGTCCTAGTCTTGCTGCCTGTGCTGAGCTGTACACACTTTTCTGTAGCATTTATTTTTTCTTAAAACCAATGTTACTGGATTATGGTTTAAAGGATGCATATTTTTCAAGGATATTCTGAACTCTTTACAGAGAGTCTATGTAAACATTTTTGCCTGCTTATAAAGGCAAAAATTAGAGTAACAGCACAATGCAGCAGCAAGAGCAAATCCAATATAATTTCTGAAGAGTTTACATTATCATGTACATTAATTTTAAAAAAAGATAAAACATGCTATGAAATGAAATTCTTTACCATACCATAGATGAATTATTAATAATGCCTCAATTTAAATCAGATTCTTATTCACCCAAGCACTCCTGGAGTTGCAATGATTTTAGATTAGAGATACAAAAAAAAAATTTAAAATTGCACTCAAGTAAATTAGACATATTTTTACAATTGTTGGTTGTTTTCAATCTTTCTATGTTGTACAGCTTTCTTCCCTAACATGATGGAAGGAAAATAAAAGAATCTTTTCCAAAATTGTGTTATGGTATTTCTACTTTTTAGATAAGTAAAATACCTAGATGATTAATGAACATTGTGCATGTCACAAAAAGTGTTGTTTGAGAAATAAAGTTTTTGTGGATACTAGTAGAGTAAGCTATCTGTGTTAGATTGAAAAAAGAAATGGGTGAGAAGGTAAGGAGACATAAAATGATTTTTCCAGTAGGATTTTTTTCAGGACCCCATAAACTGATAATGCATATGCTTCTAATTTTGAGAAATGTCTATTTTGTTTGTGGGTGAACTAGTAGCCTTTTTAGTACAGTCATAGTAACAAGATTGCTATCTG
>NW_008691095.1:7105-8550 GCF_000695815.1 Acanthisitta chloris | reverse complement strand
GAAACTGTAATTTCTGTATAGGGTTAAAGGCTGTATGCATGAATGTTTTATGTATTTACTGCTTATTTTTGTATGTCCAGTAAGTGCATTAGTGCTTACTGGAATAGTAATTGATGCACAAAGTGGGTCTTTTGGCCAAGCCAGAGATCATATTATGAAACTTCTTAAACCACATAATCTAGATGAGGGCATATGCTCATCACACAATCATTTTGTGTTTTACTGACCGAGGTTGCTGTTGAGTGAACAGAATATATGTACCTGTTTATAGTACAAGATATTGGGTTTTATCGCAGAATCTTTCACAGAACATCCATGGGTTGTTTTGTATGGGTTACAGAAACATACATAGTCTATTGTGCAAGGTACACCTCTGGTATAGTTAACTGTCTTGTAGGTATTACTGTAGTGCCAACACATCTCTTTAAAATAAATGCTGCCTCATCCTAGGAAAAATATAAAAATCAGATGGTTCCAGCAACTCTTGTGCAAATTTCTGATTTCAGTCAGAAATCTCAAGGATATGTAGTCCTAGAGCCTTTTATACCTGACATTTAGGAGGCAGAATTTCCTTTCGAAGACTCGTAAATTTATATGATTACAGCAATGGCACTTTTGCCATTTGATGCTAAAGGGATTTCAGATTTCTCAGTTCTTAACCAGGTTACAGAATTGTGATCTGTCAATTGAATGAAACATCTGTGAAAGCAGTATCATAAAGCTCCCTGGAGAGCACCTCATGTAAAACATTACATCATTACGTGCCTGGACATTCATGATCTCCAGGTAGCAGTGCTTTGCATTCAGTACTGGACTTCCTTCTTAGTGACATCTTCAGTTAATACAGAACCCAAGCATTGCAGTCTGTGTTCTGCATAAGATGCAGATAATACTAATTTCTAGGCAGAATCCTAGACTATCAGTAGGGGGTAAATTGCCTTTTGTTGTTGTGCGAAGCTGAAAATTGTGTATATCCTTCTGTAAGAAAATCTGTGCTTAATGACCACACTAGTTTTTTAGTGTTTCTTTAAGCAGGTGCATTTAGATTTTTTTTTATTTTTTCATTCCCAGATTAATGCGTTTCATGGAATCATAAAACTATAGAATAATAGAATTCTAGGGGTTGAAATGTACCTTATAGATCATCTAGTCCCTATCCCCCTGCCATGGGCAGGAACATCTCCCCACTAGATCAGGTTGCTCAAGGCCTCATCCAACCTGGCTTTGAACATTATCAGGATAGGGGCATCCACTACCTCCCTGAGAAACCCACTCCAGTGTCTCACCACCCTCACAGTAAAAAATGTCATCCTAATATCTATCCTAGATTTCCACTGTTTCAGTTTGAATCTGTTACCCCTTGTCCTATCACTGCAATTCCTAACAAAGAGTCACCCTCTTCTGTTCCCCTGTAGCCCCTTCAGATACTGGAAGGCTGCTATGAG
>NW_008691095.1:0-7000 GCF_000695815.1 Acanthisitta chloris | reverse complement strand
AAATTTCTTCCTAATAATTAATCTAAATTTCCCTTCTTTCAATTTTTACCCATTACTCCTTGTGCTCTCACTGCAGTTTCTAATGAAGAGTCTCTGGCTTCCCTATAGGCCCCTTTCAGCTACTGGAAGGTTGCTATGAGGTCTCCATGCAACCTTGTTTTCTCCAGGCTGAACAGCCCCAACTTTCTCAGCCTGTCTTCATAGGAGAGGTGTGCCAGTCCTCTTATCAACTTTGTGCCCCTCCTCTGTTCTTGCTCCAATGGTTCCATGTTCTTCTTACATTGCGGACACCAGAACTGCATGCAGTATTCCAGGTGGGTTCTCGCAAGAGCAGAGTAGAGGGGGAGAATCACCTCCTTTGACGTGCTGGCCACACTCAAAAATGTTTGTACTGATTTTAATACAAGTAGGTCTACATAAATGAAAACAACGGTCAAATGGGAGCAGCCTACAATGTTTTTTATGGAAACACTGTGTGAATTAAGTAAATTATTTTACTGCATAATGGTTTCACTGGGTTTCAACACAAACTTTATAGGCTGGAGAAGTGTTCAAATTTAAAATGCTGGAAAGCATAAATGGACATTTCCTTAATGGAATCATGGTTAGGTGTGTCCTTAGAACATTTTAGATAAATCTAATCCATCATTTGAAAGAAATGTGTCTGAAAATGGCATTCAAGTAGATACAGAAATACCTGAAGATGAGTTTTTGAGTAGTTGTGACTTGTAGACATGACCAAATTACTCAAAGTGATATAGAAAAATCTCTTGAATGAGAGTGTTAGATGGCATTAAAACTGACTTGCCAGGAAAACAGAGTGGAATGCATTTAACTGATCACTGTTTGCTTAAATTAAGGCATTAAAAATATGTAATTATATTAATTATACTTCCCAAATATGGGAAAGTGAGTGTGAAGCCATAGTGCTGCATTACAGGACAGAGTAGCCCAGTTGGAGAAGATTCAGAGATAATGAACAAGAATGATTGGAGGTTGCAGGAAGAATTTCTTCATAGTGAAAGATATATCTTTTAGCCTGAACAAAGCACAGCTGTTAGAAAAGACATCTTGTCTAAAAGCTGCTGAAATAAACAGAAGAGGAATTTGTTTTGCCATGTGTGTGTTTAATAAGGTGAGTGCAAGTGGATTCAAAATGCAATGAAAATATCAGAAAGGATATGTTATTCATGACAGATTTTTGCCTTGATAAAAATATTGTTTCTCCTTGTGTAAGTGCATTTATACTATTGTTAGAAGCGGTAACAAACAGCTAATGATAGAAACCTTTTTGTATGCTGTTGTCACAGGAGATGGGTATACATACATTTATGTGTAATACTCTTCCTCCCCTTCCTGGCAAACATGACAGCATTTTGTGGTGGTCAGAAGTGCCCTGGACTTGAAAATGGCATTCGGTCTGATGTCCATTTTTGAAGATAGAATACAGCTTTTGTTTCAAGTTTTGCAATGAGTAAATTGTTGTTTGGTTGGTTTAGTTTTGGTTGTTTGGTTTTGTTTTGTCTAATGCAAGGAGGGAGTCATTCTGCAGCTTGACCAATAGTGCTGAAAAAGAAAATGACGAGGAAAATAATATACTCCTTGGCTACTGAATTTGCAATGTGTTCTTGGTGGTAGCTGTTCTTGACTAAGCAGTTTTACTCCTCAGACCCTGTATACTCTGTACAGACAGTCTATCCAGTGATGAAGAACACAGTAATAAAATCCCTGTCAGAAACTATTCAAGAAGTCAAAATGTAAGAATGTCATTAATACTGGTATTTTCTACATTACATAGCTCTGTAGCTGTTCTCTTTGGTTCTAAAGGGACTAAACCCTTGCAATTGCCAGTAGACAAAGAACTGTAACTCTACTTGTTAGAAGAGCTTTTTGAAACATTTGTAGACTTTCATACAGAACTGAATATACTGTGTCAAAAAAAGCTAATTTTGGAGACCTTTAGCTAAGAAGCTTAGTTTCCCCTAGTAACTAAACACAGCTAAAACCAGGGGTATATAGTGCCACACCATAGTTTTTGAATTTGGACAACATTAGGGTTCTTCCTTTTCTTCCCTATTTTGTGCTTAGAAAGGAGAGCTGATTGGATTGTCTGTAGTTGCAGGATATATGTAAGATTTATTGGATCAATTCCTCCACAGCCTTTGTTAAGCTATATAAACTTTCTGTTTCTTTATTTCTGTGTCTTAAGACTGGCAAAATGTGTTTATCTGGCTTGTCTGTTTATATAATGTTTACCATGTAATTCTGTGCTATAGGTGACTTGAATTCAGGGACCAAATGGAGGGATAAACATTGTTTAAAAAATATATTGATGAAAGAGAAAAATGGTGATATTAGCTTTAAAATATGTTTAGCTGTTTTTAAAATGTTATATCTGAAGATAAAATTTTTTTGGTAAATTATGATCAAAAGTAATAAGAATGCAACATAAGTTTCAATGAAAATTTGCATTATAATTGGCAGAGGAAGAAAGGAGAGGAATAAGGTTTTTTGTAATGTTTTGTTCATAGGTAGTATGGCACATAGTTGAATTCAGTCCCATTTGTCTATCATACACAGAAATGTCAGCACCTGGGCAAAATTTTTGCCATCATTTGGATATCTGGCTCTACTCTTATAAAGACTGGGGAAATAAGACAGGCATTAAACCTGGAGGTAAACAGTCTCTCTAATAGTCAGAAACATAAATAAGGTATGTATCTCTTTTTATTCAGATAGATGTCTGAGAAAGCACATTTTGCATTTTCTATAATTTGCCCCATTTCAATCACAGAATTTAGCACAAAAACTCTGTACCAGAAATGTCAGTGAGATTTTTACTCTTTCTCAGAGTTTATGAAAAATACCTGTATTTTTCTCACCTGCTATAGATAGATACAAATATTTTTCTTGATTGGTCTTTATACTCAACCTTCACTCTCTTCTTCTTTTTTCCCCCTTTTTTCCCCTTTTTTGTCTTTTCTTTATTCTTTTTTTTTTTTTAAATTAATTTGTTAAAAAAAAGTCCTTAATTTTTTTTTTGTCTTCATCATTGACCATGGATATGTCTGTATATTTCCATTGCAGGATACAGGTATTTAAAAAACACTGAATTTGAAACCCTCATAATATATCTGGTTTACTAATGAGACTCATTCCTTTTTCAGATATTCTTTCTGCATAATTTTCTTGGTCAGGAGTAGCTCTTTGATTGGCATAAGTGAAAATACATCTTAACCATTTTTGCTATGTTTCCTTCTCCTGTCATTGCTTCAGAAGGTGAAGTAACTGGAAGAGAAATGACCAAGCTTGCAGAAAATGTTGGATAGTTTGCTTGCATCAGAACAAGTCCCAAGAGATGTCAGTAGCCTTTGCAGAAAAGATAGTAAAGAGCAAGATGTCAACTGTAGCTCTTAGGTTGGCACTCTTCTTATCAAGAGCTGCAGTAGTATCTATGCACTCCATTTGCTCTCATTGAAAATGCAGACCAGGCATTCTGCATACTTAGCATTCAGCAAGAGTGGAATCACAGCATCTTACAAGAAGTTACTCTGTCTTACAAGGAAATGCCTGTTAACAATGTGTTAAGCTGAACTTGGGAGAAGAAAATGACATTTGAATTATAAAAATTTAGTCTTTCTGTATTATTGCAACAGTAATACCCGTAAGTGAGTTAGTCTTTTTCTGACAGGGTCAGCTCCTGGTCTTTACACAAGCCAGGGGCTTCCATATCTGGCTTATACTGACAGCTATATTAGTTCTTAATTTTATTTTTTTTAATACACACTCCATTTTCATCAAGTCCTTTGAGAAGATGGTACAGCTTTTTATAGCAGCTGTGGAATGAGAGCAGCATTTGCCATCTCTCTTCACTCTTAAGTTTTAGAACTTTAAATTCCTTATAGGCCTAATATCAAAGAATGCAAGCTGCTAACAAGACCAATCTGGATGTGATGAGGGAAAACCATGATTAATAATTAAATGTATATTTTAGGCAGTGTTGTGGCCTAATGTTTTTGAAGGTTATAAGGCTCTTTATTCTTAGTACAAAATATTGTGATATGAGATAGAGCTGATGGTTTTGAATTGTGCTGGTTGGAAAGTATGATTACATGGGGTGCTGAACTCATACACTGAACACTGACATTAGTCTTGTCTTTATTTGTGAGATGGTCCACAACTGAAACAAAACATGTTTCTGAGTTACTAAGATACAGTACAGAGTGAAATTTGTACTCCTCATCTTCCTGTAGCTTCCAGTTCTATACATTTATAGGAAGCCTGGATATTTCATTTTGATATCTTCAGATTGTTGCTTTGTTGATTTTTTTTTTAACATTTGTCTTCTGTCATGAAATTGCAGTAATCAGTTGTTTTCCAGAGGCTGATTTTAAAGTTAGTTTTCCAAAAGGATGATTCTTTTTCCCTTTGTACAATGATAAAAATCTTCTGCCAGTGTCAAACCCTGACTTTTTAGTACCTTGTAAGCATTATTGCAGAAAGTGATGGCATGATGAGTATATAGAAGAAGGTGCAGATACTATTTCCTGAATTTTCTATTTCTGTTCCATCTTCATTTCCTTAGATTAGGTAATTTAGTGGAATAAAACATGTAAAAATGAACTAATGAATCTGCATGCCATGGGCAGAATAAATGATGGATTGCTAGAATCTTAGAAACATGCTTCTTTTATTTATCGCCTTTATACTATAAAAGCCTGAGACAAAGTGGTTTGTTTGGTTTAGATTTTTTTTTGATTTAATATAACTACAGTTTCTAAACAGATGCGAAACAGTTTTTCCTCCAAATGAAGATGGTTTTAACCTATTCTCCCATAGTACCCATAAGAAATTAGGAATATGAAGATTTTCCCTTTCATATCACACCTGAGTTTTCTCAGGACATCATCTTTCAAGTATGGAAAATTAGTATTCCTGTCACACCAGTTGCACTTAGTTTAATCAGAAATACTGGCTTATCAAAAGTAGAAGTCATCTATCCAATTTATTCTACCTTATAATTGCTTCTACATTGAAGTGTTCATATTTGCATAAAATTTTGAAAAAGTATTATACTGCTACTTTTTCATATTTTCTCTCTTATGTAAGAAAATGACAATCATTTCAGTAAGCATTTGTGTCAGCTATATGAAGACATTTGAGATCATCTTAAAATGTGTTCTAGCTTTACTGTGATTTAGATGAAGCAGAATTTCACATTCTCCATTTTCTGTATGGTACAAATCACATCAGTGATTTAAATAAATTAGGAGACTGTCACTGTAATAGAGAACACCAGGGACTCAAAACACTGCTAGTTAAGTAATTGGTGAGGTGTGTATTTTAGCCTTCACTAGTGTGTACAGTTCCTAAGATGATGAACATGTCTACTGGATATTGTGTCAGGAGAGAAATTAAATAAAATAGCAACTATACATGACAAAAATAATGTACTTTTGAATGTAGCATAAGGGCATTCTGCTAATTTGTAATACCTATAGGAAAAATTTTTTAGGAAATACATGAGAAGGTAAACAGAATTTAATTCTGAGAATCCAGAATGACATGGATAATACTGCTTAATGGATGTGTCCTGACTTATTCATGAAAATATTAAAATATATACCTGTCATTTATACTTTGTGAAATGCTATTAGATTATGTAAACTGTATCTGTAGTCTTATTCTTGTGATGCCCTACTGGAAATATTTCCAACCCTTCTTCAGAACATTTCTGTCTATGAAGAAAATAAAACCTTTTTTTCTTATTTTTAACATATTAAAGTATAATTTTCAAGTTCCTCAGACTATCTCAGGTGTTCAGAAGTGGAAAGTGAATTATTTTTTAAACTAAATTTTCATTCATAAATGGTTCAACACAGGATCCACCAAGTAGTACATAAATTGATACACTCGAATCAGCAGTTACACTTTAGACTGTTGTGGAAATGCAGCTGGAGTAAAAGGCTGCAAAAAAATGCTAGTAGCTTCACTCATTCATAATGCAGATCTTCCACAAATAAGTGATCTAGTGCAATTCCTTGTCCTACCACTGTAATTAAGTCTTTCTCTGTAAATTAAGGAATATGGAGTCTCCTGACTTGAACCCATATTCCAGATCAATATATTTGTTATCAAATTGCAAATTAAGCCTCCATAATAAGTTTTGTATTTTATTTCAAGACAGAATTTTATTTTAATCCAGAAACCTTTGAAAGTAGCCTATGATTTCTAGGCATCTCTTTTATTTTTACGACTCTGAAAGTCACCCTAAATATATATGATGGCACTAGTTGCTCATGTACGGAAAAGCTGGAATTATCTTCTAAGCAGTCAAAACCTCTGTTACTTAACAGAACGAGCAGCTATCTGCTAAATGAAAAGTCATAGTCAAATGTTTTTCATGTCACTCTTGGGATTCAATGTCCATGAATTTTTTATTAAGAGTGCCATAGTGTCTCTCTACAAATAATTCACAATTATATGAAAAATAAATATATCCTATAGGTAATCATGTGGAAGATTACTATTTTCAATTTTGTTTAGTATTTTTTTTAGGGTTGAATAGAATAGAATAGTTCCATTGGAAGGGACCTATAATGACCTAGTCCAACTGCCCAACCAATTCAGGACTGACCAAGATTTAAAGCATGTAATTGAGGCCATTGTCCAAACATCTCTTGAACACTGGCAGACATGGGGCATCGACCACCTCTCCAGGAAGCCTGTTCCAGCGTGTGACCACTCTTTTGGTAAAGAAATGCTTCCTAATGTCAAGTCCAAACCTCCCCTGATGTAGCCTTGAACCATTCCTATGCATCATGCCACTGTGTATCAGTAGTTTCTCAGACATTTGTTCGTTACCTGTAGTTCTTATGTTCTTTCAGGTGCTATGCCTTTTTACTGAAGTAATAGGTTTTACCGTCATGCTTTCCACAGTGTTTGTTCTCACACCAATGTTGTGGTGAACATTGAACCACGCAGCCGCTCACTCACTCCC
>NW_008691094.1:395-625 GCF_000695815.1 Acanthisitta chloris | reverse complement strand
TGATTAATCAACACAGAGACTAATTAGGGTTATGGGACAGGCTAATTAACATATGGGAGGGGCTAATTAACATATGGGATGGGCTAATTAACATGTGGGAGGAGCCTAATGACCCTTTAGACCCCAAAATCACCAACCATAAACCCCTTGGAGATATTTCTCCACCCCCAACTAATTGATTAATCAACACTGAGACTAATTAACATGTGGGAGGAGCCTAATGAGCCCTC
>NW_008691094.1:0-209 GCF_000695815.1 Acanthisitta chloris | reverse complement strand
CTAATTAGGGTTAGGGGACAGGCTAATTAACATATGGGATGGGCTAATTAACATATGGGAGGAGCCTAATGACCCCTTAGACCCTGAAACCACCAACCATAAACCCCTTGGAGATCTTTCTCCATCCCCGACTCATTGATTAATGAACACTGACACTAATTAAGGTTACGAGACAGGTTAACTAACATATGGGAGGGGCTAATTAACAT
>NW_008691093.1:73250-75203 GCF_000695815.1 Acanthisitta chloris | reverse complement strand
GAGGATGCTGCTCTCCCCCTCCCCAGGTACCCCAGGAGGATGGTGCACTCTCCTCAATCCGGATACCCCCCTGGAGGATGCTGCTCTCCCTCTCCCCAGGCATCCTCCGGGAAGGAGGATGTCTGTGCTTCCCCTCCCCAGACACCCCCGGAGGATGCTGCGTTCACTTTCCTCAAGCACCCCTGGGAGGATGCTGCACTCTCCCCAATCTGGACACCCCCCGAGAGGATGCTACACGTCCCTCCTCGGGCACCCCCGGAGGATGCTGCTCTCCCCCTCCCCAGGTACCCCCAGAGGATGCTTCATTCACTCTCCCCAAGCACCCCCAGCAGGATGCTGCACTCTCCCCAGTCTGGGCACCCCCCGGAGAATGCTGCTCTCCCCTTCCCCAGGCATCCCCCAGAGGATGCTGCACTTCCATCCTCAGGCAGGGGAACAGTACCTGCTGCCCCCAACACCCCCATTGCCAGCCAAAGCATTCCCAGTACCTCAGCGGGCATCCTGCCACTGGGAGGGCAGAGGAACATGGCTGGATACAATCTGCCAGGCTTATAATTTCACTTTCTGCTGAAAAATAAACCAAATCCTCGAGATTCTGTGCTTACAGTGTTGTTTGCTAAGGCTTGATGTCAGTCATGCTGCTTGGAACAGTTTTCTGCCACGAAGAAAATAGGATCAGAAAATGGACTTGGGGCAGGTCAAGAGATATTTTGGATGTGAACAGACCCTCTGGCTCAGTGACAGCCATGCATGGGTCGGATCTGATCTTTGTGAGTGTATGTCAGAGATATACACACACATGTATGGGTAAAGCAGGCCAGAGTTACACACTGTATGGAACCTACATAGGATATATCTGGTCTGTTCTCTGTGGTCTGTACGTGTAAAATGTGGTGGATAAGACACCTCAGCGATGTGGTAACACACATTCCTGTGCATTCCTTAGCACATCCCCTCTACAGGCAGTGGTGACTCTCCAGCAGCTCTGAGCAGCCCACCTGAATGATTCCTTCATCCCACCAGAGATGCTCCACCTCAAGCCTTTCCTTCTTCCCCTCCAGACCTGCCCTGCACAGGACAAAACCAGTGCTCCCAGCAGCACACTGCACACTGGAGCTGGTTCTGCACCCAAGGCCATCACTGCAGGTTATCCCACTGGCCTCTCCTGTCCTTGATAGCAACGTTCAGCCCTTTCACTATTTGCCATGGGCCAGGAGTGCCTGTCTGCAGGGCCTTAGGGTGATTCCCACCCTGCTGCAGAGCACAGATCCACACACATCTCCCAGCACTCTGTGGGAATTACTGCAGGCCCACGGTGTTGTTAGTTTGGACCCAGTCCTCCCAGGGATGTCTGTGTGACAGAGAATCCATCCCAAAAAATTTACATGGGAAATGAAGTCTCCTTTTTCTGTTTGGCTAAACGTCTGCCAGCCTGTTCTAATTTACCCAGCCAGGTTGATTTGCAACTTTCAATTTTCCATCGGTTGGCTGTGACCAGGACACTGGGAAAATTTAGCACTTGAGTTCACCCAACTTCTGCATTTCAAAATATCCCAGCCCGAGACACGCAGGAGAAAACCCTTTCCGTTTTGGAACAACCAGGAGGGAAAAGTCTGAACACGAGAGGTTTTAAAAGCATCGAATTATTTCACATTGAAAACGCCAGAGCAGCCTGGATCAGTGTGAGCCTTGTGTCCCCCCAGCCCTGGGTGGGCTTGGCAGGAGGTGGCACCCCAGGAGACCTCATCCCTGGGTGACCCCACACCCCATCCTGCTGCAGGGATGCCCCAGGCTGGGCAGCACTGCAGGGAGGAAAGGAGGAGGGTGGGAATGCTGATCCCGAGGCTGGGGGAGCTGGAGGCAGGCGAGACACATTCAGTCTGTGCTTCACCAAAAGTTCATCAAAGCCAAAGGACTTTTTTTTCTACATATATTCCTTTTTTTTTTTTTTTT
>NW_008691093.1:60021-73200 GCF_000695815.1 Acanthisitta chloris | reverse complement strand
GGCTGGGCTTCACCAAAAGTTCATCAAAGCCAAAGGGCTTTTTTTTTTACATATATTCCTTTTTTTTTTTTTTTTATGAAACAGTTGAGATGACTCAGCGGTTTCTGACGCAATCCCCGTTTCATCGGAAAATTCCTAACCAGCTCCTAGTGGCAACTGATTGCTCCCATAAATCACAGTGTTATCCCTGGCTGCAGCAGCACAGCTCACACAGCCCCGGCCCGTCCTGGTGAAATCAGCAGGAGCGATGCCATCCCCTCGGAGGGAGCAAAAACAGCCCCCAAACCAAAATGCATCCGAGAGCAGACCCAAAACATGAGTTTTACATCAGCCAAACCCCACGGCTTCAATTCCTGCCACTCCAAATCCCCTGGGGACAGTGCTGACCCCAAAGCTCCAGGGCTGTGGGTGCTGGTGTGGCAGGTACAGCATTAATCACTGACAGTCAGGCTCAGACAACAGCGGTTTTTATCTCCCAGTTTTTGGCAGAAGCGTTAGAAATGATTTGCAGATGTTATTTACTGCTTTTGGGCTTGGAGTAAATTGAGACAAGATGCACCTGCATAGACAGTGAGAGGTTTTCCCACCCGGGATAGTCACTGAAGGCTTATATTGAACTTTCCCAGGCAAATTTGGGATTCAGCTGAGGGTCCCTTTTCAGCCCTGCTCCCTGCATCCTGCACTTTAGCAAGGTAATCCCAGGGCTGTGCATTCACCTCCAAGCACTGCACAAGGAGGCTCAGAGCACAATGTCTGGTCCCACAGTGGCATGAGGACAGTGGGCTCTTACCCCCACAGCCAGACCAAGGGACACAGAGCAGTCATGCTGCAGGCAGCTGCCAGGCTTTCCATCCCAAACCAGTGCTGTGCAAAAAAAAAGGAGCGACAGACACTCCAAAATAACCTCCTCCAGTCGGGGGAGAGTCGCCGGCGACTGGCTGCTGGTTTGGCTGGAGAAGTGCCTGCAGAGGAAAGGAGTTTCCTTGGCTGAAAGGAGTTCAACAAAATGCTGGGCTGGGCACTAGTGCTGCTGGCAGGAACTGGGGGTGCTCAGCTGAGCAGAGACACTCTGATTTCTGCAGGATCAGGCCCTCTCTCATTGAGGAAGGGGTGAAGGATCCCTTTGCTGAGGTCATTTTGCTGTGGTAGAGAGATCTCTATCCTTGACCTGCAGCAGAGAGTGATGGTGAACTCTGATCCAGGCACAAGATGTTGACCATCTCTCGCTGTGCTTCCCATAGCAGGACACATCCTGACCCAAGCACCAGCCCTGAGACCCACCAGAACTGCCTAGCACCACTGAGCCCCAAACACATCCCTAGAGCAGGTCCTTCATGAACAATGTGCCACAGGACCTGCTCTTGGTGAGCTGGAACCATGGCTCAGCCATGGGCTTTGGTGTTCCAGCACTGTATTCCCAGCCAATTTAGCCCTTTTCTGGCTCAGCTATCATGCTGGAACTGCAGATAGGATGGGCTCTGCCATAGCCAACTCCACCAAAACATCTGCTCAGGTCCAGGAGAGCCAGGCTGGAGGAGGAGCAGGAATATGATCTGGAGACTGTCGGCCCATGACCTTCCCAGTATCTTTGTCTTCACTCAGGGATGAGACAACTAACCAATTTTCTTCCTTTTTAAGACTGCCTGCAAAAGTGACCCATTTGTTTAACACTTCTGCACAGCCACACCAGTTACTTCCAGGCAAGACTGGTGTGGAACGGGCAGATTCAAGCCATCCATGGAGTGGCTGAGGTCCCTGAACGGTCAGAACATTGCCAGGGGAATCAAAATGTGACAAAAACCCAAAAAAACCCCTGGCAACCAGCCCTACCTTCTTCTCTAGAGCTGTGGCCATGGCCTACCACTGGGTAACTAAAGCAAGCAGGAGGAGACCAAAAGAAGTATCCTTTAGAGACAGTCCAGGTCCCTTGCAGAGTGACCTACGGCGCAGTGTTGGGCAAGGCAGTTCATCTCTGCGTGCCTCCACGAAATGTGGATGCTGATGATTTATATCATGTTAGCATGAGGGTTTCATCCACGGAGATTTGCAAAATATTGAGTCAAACTGAACAAGCCAAAGCCACCAAGCTACTCTCACCATCAGATTCCCATTAAAAATATCTCTGGGCAGCTTGAAAGCCACAAGTGACCACAGTGACCCCAGGTATCCTCATGGCTGTAGAGTTTCAATGGCTTTAAAACTCTCTTTTTTCTTTTTTTCCTGTGCAGATTTTACCTGTCCCCAAAGGCCACACATTCCTGCAAGAACCTGGAGGAGTTTCCAGACTAGTCACGCTTGGTTCGAAATTTTAGCTATGCAAAGATTTAAGAAAGAAAAGTACAAAAGTGGGTTTTTTTTTAATGGAATGAGTCTAGCATGGAAGTTGTGCAGTATTGTGCTGAAGGCCATCAGCTATGCAGCATTGCCAACCACAGGCATTCAAAAATCATGAGTCAGACTCCCCAATACCCTAAGACTGGTTTCATTCCCTTTTTGGATGTTGAGCCTTGAAGCATCAAAGCTTCAAGCTTTTCTCTTCAGAAAATGACATTTTTTTGACCAACAGGGTGAGAGCTGAGACCCTCAACATCGTTACTGGACTCCAGGAGTTATGGCTGTAAAAAAAAAAAACAACCAACCATTAAACACCATGAAATGAGCCATAAACCCTTGCACTAGCTCCATGAATTTGGCAGCAGGGTGGCCACCCCAAAGGGTACAAGCAATGACAAACTGGTGACAAGGAATAAGATGTCCTTATGGTGACATGCTTGTTATGGGCCATGACAGGGTAGAGAGGAAAGGGAAGAGTGCAAAAAACCCTAAGGGAAACTACAGCAGGGATACCTGCAAGGAATATGTATAATAGGGTTATTCCACAGGGAGATGGAAAGGGAGATATTTTTTTTAAGGGCAAGTATTCAGCTAAAGGTGCCTAAAATGGGGCCAGGCCTTATAGAGGATGGATATTTTAAGTGGCAACTTATTCCACTAATAAAATGAGAAGGATGCAGGTGCTTTGGCAGGGCTGAGACTGGGAGCAGGCAAGAGCTGTGGTTGATCAGATGCAGGGCCATGTGAGGGCTCCAGCACAGCTGGTGGCTCTGCCTTTATTGGGCTCCTTTCCCTGGTGCCAGGGCCAGGTGTCTGGATTCCAGCTGTCCACAAAGTGCTACCCACACCAGCATCTCACCAACAGCCCTGATCAGAGGCTGTGGTGGGTGGTGAGAGGTGTTTTATCCAGATGCTATAGCTGTCCCTTCTCCAGAGCTGGGCAGGAAAGGCTCATACCCACGGGCTGTTCTATGCTCATTCACACCAGGAGGTTTCTTGATCAAATTCCCAAGGCAGAACAGCAAGGAGACATGAAATCTTTGCAAGCTGGATAGGGCCATGCTAGTCAGATTGCCTAGAGCTCCTTAGGCTGACTGTGCGGCTCCAGAGTAACAGCTCTGGCACATCAACCTGCTGAAACCAGGTCATCATCCAGCTGTTCACCATCATCCCTAAACCCAGAGGGCACAAGTCAGTGTAGTGGAGATGGAAAATTAGATTCTGAAATAATGGAAGCAGCAAATAACACTTTGCAGTAGGCACTGAGTGGGCACAGCCATCAGTGTGGACCTGCTGACTCTGACTCTTGCATTTCGGCCCTGCAAGCTCCAACCCCATGGAGAAGCTGCAATTTCACTCTCTATTTTGGGGTGGTGATCACCATTATTCCAAACCTGGCAGTGGCTGGGGGCACACAACGGAGAAGGTTTCAATTCTGACACAGTCTACACACCACACACAGATGAAAGATCATCCTACACTTATCCCAAGGAGAATAGAGTCTCAATCCTCTCAGCTGGCACAGACCTCTCACCCTCTGTTCCAACATACACTGCTTGCAAACCATCACCCTCATATTAAAAATAAAACAAAACTCTCTGTGTCTCTCTCCTTCACTGCAATGTCTGAGTTGAAAGGGTAGAAGTGCTTACAGAAAGCCATGGTTAATGTTACCCTAGAAGGATCCAGGACAGCATACCAGAACCTGGGTTTGGCATCTGAGAGCCACTTTTCAGCCATATATATCACCGTTCCTGCGTGCACGCCGGTCCACACAAAATTAGCCCTGTGGAATGTAGATTTTAAATTCCCTTTCCAACAGTACTTAAACACAGGAGCTAAAATTTGCTCTTTCTCCATTTCCTACCTGTTTAGGAAAGAAGGAACAAAGTCCTGGCCCTTTGTTTTTGGGTTGCTTCCCAGGAAGGTTTGCATAGCCCACGTCTAGCACTGTGGGGTTTGCAGCCCGAACAAAGACCTTTTAAGCAGCAGCAGCTCCCTCCAGGAGCTCACCACCTGCCTGCCCCTTGCCTTGCCATTTATTTTGGGGTCTCTCTTTCAATAATAGCTGGAACACGTGTGCAACCTGGTGTGATTTCCCCATGCCTACAGCGCTGGCTGCAAACCAACCGCCAGCTCAGGGTGTGCAGCTGGGAGAGAAACAAAGAATTAAAACCCAACAACCTGTGGAATGTTTTCTTGCTCCTGAGAGCTCCAACGCTTCCCTGCTTGGGGAATGCTTGCCGTGGTTGGCACTCACTGCATCCAGCAGCCAACGGGGTTTCCTTTCCAGTGGGCACCAGCTGGATTTTGGGCAAAGGATGGGGGTGAGGGGAATGGATTTAACAACTGCCTGATGGTAATTTTCACCTGATGCCTTCTGCCTTGTTGCACAACCACCTCTCTTGCACATGGTGGCTTGTTGCACAACTGCCACGTCCTCACAAATGGTCCCACGGGGGCAAGGGAGGCTGTTTTGCACCCAGGCATCAAGTTTGTCCTCACCAGCAGGTTTTGAGCTGTGTTTTCACCTCTCTGACACCAACTCTTGGCCACAAAAACAGGAGGGATGCAGTTTTCATAGCCAGGAATCCAGAGCAGTTTGTGCAACCAGTTAACCCCAATCCTGCTCAAAACCCTCCTGGGGACAAACCTTACCATGCCTCACACAAGGTCCTCAAGGACCTTCCTTAGTTCAAGCAGGGCAAGCAAGAATAACATGGAATAATGGATATATCTGAGGATATGGCCCAGCAAAGAGCAGGGTACTTTGGGGCATGCTGGCTCCTGGCTCTGCTTTCAGCTCAGGGCTGGACACCTGGGGAGCAGCAGGGTATTTATGTGCTGGCTTGGAGGGATTCATTTTCACAGTAAATAGGGACACCAGGTTTTTTTTCAATATTCATTGGTCAAGATTCAATTTTGCAGAGTTTTGTGGTAAGTTTATAGCTTGTCCAGGCAGGAGGGCGACTGGAGATGTGGTGTGGGCAGCATCCCACAGAGGGATGCTGCCTGCAGCCAGCCAGGGAATGTGGATGGTTCCTGCAATATCAGCTAAAAATGAGAGCCCTACCCAGCTCATCTGAGCTGTGCCCTGAGGAAGGCTTTCAGCACAGCCCTCTTGAATCAGTGCTTTAATGCTCTGTGCCATTCTCTCTGCACACACACACTCACTCTCTCCTCCTCCCAGAGCCCTTTCCAACTTACTGGTGTGGTTTAAAGAGCATTTTTTCCTCCATGCATGCCTTCCTTGCCTCCAGACGCCCTCCCAGGGGACAGGCAAGCCCGTCCTATCATCCTATCAGCCTCAGAAATGGGGGCTCATATCACAACTCTCCCTCCCCAACCCCACAGCCACAAAAGCAGTTGCTCAAGCATAGCATTCCCGCTCCCTGCGTCCCGGGAACAGCTGTACCAAAAAGATGCCGAGAATCTCTGCGAGGCTCCAAGGAAAAGATATTAACCCAGGAGGGGAGCAGCAGTGATATAATAAAAAGTCATAATAAAAGAGAGAACCACTGAGTGGATTAGCAGCCCAAACGCCTCTTGGCTTTTGGTTTCCTTTCCTTCAGCTTTTCTGCGCCGCACGACAATCTGCTCAAATTCCTCCAGCCCGGAGACGCTCAGCTCCTGAATTTCAGACAGAACTCCTGGAGGTGAACAGGCTGCAAAGGCTGAGGGCATGGCTGAGAACCTTAACTGCATTTAACTCCACTGAGGGCACACAGGCACAGACAGCACACAAGTTCCCCAGTGCCTGGGCTCTGCTAGAGCAGGACCACTCACTCCACGGGGATTTATGGGGAAATAAAAGGCAGATTTGAAGCTTGGTGTATATTTCTCAGGTACACAAAGGTAGTAGGATACATCCTACTGTTTTAAAAACCCCTGGTGCCTGCCACATACCAGTTCTTCCCTGGGTTGTGCAAGTGTGGAGCAGAGAATCATAGAATATCCTGAGTTGGAAGGGACCCACAAGGATCATTGAGCCCAACTCCTGGCCCTGCACAGGACACCCCAACAATCCCACCATGTAATTGAGGGGTGTTGTCCAAATTGTCCTCGAGCTCTGTCAGGCTTGGGGCTGTGACCACTGCCCTGGGAAGATGTTCAGTGCCCAGACATCCTCTGGGGGAGGAACCTTTTCCTAATATCCAACCTAAACCTCCTCTGACACAACTTCATGCCATTCCCTCAGGTCCTATCACTGGTCATCAGAGAGAAGAGATGGATGCTGCCCCTCCACTCTCTCTCATGGAGAAAAAGGATGATTTTTCCCTGTCAGGCTGCTTCAACAGCACTGATTCAGGCTTGGTATGGAGGCAGTTGGGATGCAGAGGTTGGGTGTCCCCACAAGGCACAAGCAAACCCACAGTCCTCGCCCACCATGCACCCAGGTCCAACACTCAGCACAAGGCATGCAAGGACAACATTCCCCTTCACTTCAGAAACACCCAGGACAACTCTGGGGACAGAGAGCATCTGCTGTCCGGAGCCACCGGCTGCGTCAGGAATTTGGGATGAGGCAGGAGCAAAGGGGGTGGCAGTGGCAGCTGTTCCTGCCCGCAGCCCTCCCGGCCGTGCAGGGCATTTAAACTTTAAAGCACACTTGACACGGCTGTTTTCTCCACCATTCCTGTCCAGCTCTGTCCTGGGGAGCTGCTGGATCGTGAAGCACCCATGGGTTCTCTGGTGGCCAAGCTCCTTCTGCCCACCATCAGCACCTTGGTCTTCCTCCCTACCATCAGCATCGCAGCCAAGCGACGTTTCCACATGGAAGCAATGGTTTACTTCTTCACCATGTTCTTCGTGGCGGTAAGATGTCCTCATACCCCTCCCCGTGCATGTTTGATCTCCCCAAATACCCTCTGCCCCAGCTCTCCACCATGAAGGGTATCTCGATCTCCCCCAACAGCAGCGAGCACAACCCCCAAGAATATCCATTTGCAGTTTTTTCCCTACTGTGTGTAGTGCTGAGTAGCTGATTCTTCAGTTTAGGATATCCTACAGGGTGGTCTTACATAGATTTAGTGTTGGTTTATGCTTGTGAGGTTAGGGACAGAGTCTGGGTGCAAAGAGCCTTGACTGATTTGCAATGCTTTGGAGTTGGGTTTTCTCTTTGTTTCACAGCTGGTAAGTGGCCATGCTGAATTTGGGCTTTAAATTGCATCCAGAATCTCTTGCTATGCATCTGTCATTTTAGCCAAAAGCACATAGTAGTCGAGTTATTGATTTTGCAATTGCCAGCTGGGGATGGGAGAAATGCTGGAGTCAGGGGAGTTTCTGCACTGGGAAAGGAGAGACTCAAACATGCTGCTGAGCTATGAAGAAAAATAATTATTAACCCTTCACCCTGGCAGACTGCTTTGAAATGTGTGTTTCACCAGGCTCCGAATCCATGTCCTTTCTTTGCATGGAAATAATGAGGGGAGAAAAATCGGGTTTCTGTACATATACAAAGTAATTCCTATTCCTGCTCTCAGCAGTGCACTGCCCTGCACTTTGTATTCCTTCTAAGTGACTCCACACACACAGGGGTTGAGCACCTACAGCAGCATTCCCACTGGAAAATAACTCCTCTTTAACCCCATGGCAATGCTCTGCTAAACAACATGAAGAAAAGAGCTCAGAAATCCAACAGATATTGCAGTTCCCTCTTCTCCCCACTCATCTCAAGGCATTTCATGTGGGTTGGCCACATCTCTTGCACAGAGAAACTGAGGCAGGGAGAATATAAAGGATCTTTCTGGTGTGAAAAACTCTTCCACAGCAGCAGAACTCTGAACCAGGCTAGTGTCTTATGCCTAAGGATCTACCACTTGAGTCTCTGGTTAAAGCACAATGCAGGGGGAGAAATTCTGCCAGTTCCATAAAGCTACAGGACTAGTTAATACAAAAAATTCCCCAAGCCCCCCCTCTAGCTCCCCAGGGAAGCCAGACATCTACAATTTCATTTTGCACAGAGTTTGTGTCTGCTCCACCTCCCCAAGGAGTCAATAGGAAAATTGGCTTGTGTTTCAACGGGAGGTGGAACAGGTCCTCGACAAAGAGATTGAAGAAGCAAAGTATCACTGTGTGGGGAAGGGAAGGAGGGAAAGAAGGGAAGGAAGAGAAAGCAGCTACCAGCATGATTGCAGGGGTAGGAAAGGCAGCAGCTGCTGCTGTTGCCTTTCTTGTAGCATCCCACTCCTCCTCCCCCAGGGAGACCTCATCAGAGCAGTGAAAGCACACGGCCGTGGCAGACAAGTGCCGCGACGCCGGCCAGAAATACTCTTTGTCTTTCACCCTTTCTTCTCTCTGTCTCCAGACTCCCCAAGCCCAATCTCAAACAGAGAAAAGAATTACGGCTGTGGTGCAATCTTTTCTAGAAACTGCAATGAGCCAAAAGACTTGCAGCAATTCCCATTATAAATAATATCAGCATTCCCACTGGGCCGTGACAGCGAGGATCATTCCAAGGGCATCATGCCAAGCAGCGAAGGGACTTCTTCAGAAACAGCAAAGCATGCTGGTGCTACCACTAGAAAACTTGCAGGGCTGAGTGCTGGGAGGAAAAGGAGAGTGCCAGGCAAACACTGGGAGCATTCCTCTGATTGCACTGGAAAATTTCTCTTGGCTTGGTTTGCATTTATGTTGCATGACAATGGGGTGGGTTTTTTTGCAAATAACCTAATCAATGAGCTAATGGGCAGGAACCAGAGGCTTTTCAGGGAATGCACTAATGAGTGAATTCCCCAGCATTGAGACTCTGGCCATATAAACCCTGTTTAGCCTGGACAGTGATCTGGCATCCATACACATTTCATCAGGACACTCATTTTGAATTGTTTTACAAGAATCTTTCGCAATAACCCCAGAGTTCTCCTGCTGCTGGAGAGGATGTCACCCCAGCACCCAGGGCTCAGCTCAAAGCAGCTTGGTCATCAGATTGCAAATTCTGGCACAGACCAAGAGGCAAATTAAAGATTGAAGAAGAATGCTGATTCTTGGGCAATTTGCAATTGGCAACAGTGACATTACCTCTCAAATATATCCATGACTGCATATCAGTGATCCTGGTGCATTTGGCATAGTTCTCTTCTGACTGGCCAATCTCTACAACCAAGTTATTTCAAATCATTTGATCACCTTACTGGTCTGTGGGCAAGGAACTAGTTTTCTAATGCTTTTTTCTTTTACTTTGAACAGTTTTACCATGTTTGTGATAGCCCTGGCTTATCAGTGCTGTGCTTCATGCGCTACGACATCCTGGAGTACTTCAGCATCTATGGAACAGCCCTGTCCATCTGGGTGTCCCTGATGGGTAAGCACTGGTTCCTGCAGAGCACCAGCATTGGCAGGCAGGGCAGGATTCGTCAGCATCACTGGTGGGACAGTTAGTGGGTACAGTCTCCAGAAAAGCTGCTGCCTTTCAGTTAAATCCTGCATAAAAGACAATCCTGAGACTGTCTTTTATGGAAGTCACCCTGTGCTAATGATTAATCCATTTTTACATCATTAAAGCCTTGGAAAGCCATTGCACTCAGTGGATTCTGGACACAAGAAAGTGTTCTGTGTGGTGGCTGGGGAGGTTTTGTTCTTGGAGACAAAGAACTGGGGCACCTAGTGTTTGTATAGTTGGGTATTCCTCTGCCTGCACCAGCTCTGATGCTTGTCCTTACAACAGCAGAATTATTAACTTCAAAATGGCAATAACACTTGCAGCCTTGTGCTTCAGTTCAAGGCAGGACAAGACTATGAGATGACTTAGTTAGAAACCTCATAAACCAGGGAATTTCCCATTTCTTCTAGTATTCCCCATACTGGGCCCATCAGCTTGTCTTGCCTGACTTAGGGGCATGAAGAAATGCAGAATCTGTCACTTCCCTTGGCAGCATGAGAATCTAAGTGGTTTAGTCAAAACAAGTATATCTTCCTAATTTATCAAAAGCCTAGTCTGGGCTGACTGGAAATATTAGATCTGCTTAGAAAAAGCAGAAATTTATTTCACTTCCTTTTTATTGCAAATCCTGCCCCTTGCTCTCTTACTAAGTTTTCCTTTGCTCACATTCACTTCACTCTCTTTTTCCTCATTTTGTTCCTCATTTGCCACTGAATCTAAGTATAATAGAAATGAAAACAAAAATATATGACAGAACTAAAGTAGGGCAAAAAATTCAAACATATCATTTCCCCATTTTGTCACCATGATTTTTGGAAGGGTGTGAGTGTAGCTGGCAGGAAAAGAGAGTAGGGTAAGGGGAGGGAGATGTTCCAACAGCAAAGGCTTTGCTCAACAATTCAGACCATTTCTAGTCAGTCCCCACTCCATCCAGGCAGGGTCCCCAGCCCTACCTTTGTTGGGCTGAGGTCACCACGCTGATGTACAGCCCCAAAATGCCCACCTCACTTTCCCCTCTCCTGCTCAGGACTCCAGGGATGGTGCAGGACATCCAGCTGGGAGGGGGGTTCCTGCAGCTCCTGAGCCCAGCACAAGCAGGGGCAGAATCCCCTCTGCCCAACACAGGTTCATCCCTCCTCCCTTTGCCACAGACAGCAGCATCCCCCTTCCATGGCATAAATCCTCCATGCAGGGAAAAATGAAGGGGGAAAGTATTAACCTTAGAAATAACTCTGTCTCCCCAAAATGTGAGTCCTCAGGTGGGCTCCCACCCTACTCATGGCACTGCAGTGCTCTCTCTGCTCAGCTAGAAAAGGCAATAAGGCAAATCATCTCCAAAGGGCATTTTCAGTGGATAACAGCAGTGTCAGGGTAGGTCAGAGCAGATCCAGACACTTTGGCTCCTTGCAGCAAAATTCAACTTGATTGCTTCATTACTGCCTTCAAAACCCTTGCAAAAAAAAAAATACAAATCCTGGACTATGACGTTTAAAATATTGACCCGCTGGGAAACAACAGAGATTAAAATGCGGACATTATCCCTTAGCCAAACTCCTTATAAAACCACGATCCAAGGACATGGAAGGTGTGGTGACTGAAGCCCAGGGAAGCCTCTCTCTGTGGCTTGTAAAGCCTAAGAGCACATGTGCGGACACAGACCCTCGGGCAGCCTTCCCGGAATGCAAATCCAGGACAGCCATAACACAGCTGTGCAAGCTGGAAAAGCATGGAGCCCACTGGGATCCATAACTTTTATCAGTTATTACCCCATTCTGTGCTAAACAAAAGCTTCTAATAATTTACTCACACTGGTGACTTCCAGCTTGCAAACCTCAGGCAGGTGCCGGCATGGCTGGGCAGCCCAGTCCCCATCACACTGGTGTGTACAGTCCCACTGGAGTGGGATGATGGAGCTTGTGTCAGGGTGGACTGGCAAGTTTGGGAGGGCTGGAGATGTAGGATGAACCCAAGAGCTGTAGGATGAACCCAGGATCTGGTGGTGGGCTCATTGCATGCACATCTTTGCAACCGTCTCTGACTTCTGGGTCAAGGCAGGAAAGGGAAATCACAGAATGTAGGCTGGGTTGGAATGGACCTTAAAGATCATCTAGTTTCAACCCCCCTTCCATGGGTAGGGACACTTTCCACTAGATCAGGTTGCTCCAAGTGCTGTCTAACCTGGCCTTGAACACTTCCAAGTATACAACATCCACAACTTCTCTGAGTAGTAAATCTCCTTTAGGCTTCTACATGCAACACTGACCATAAACCCTCTAAAAATCAGCTGCTAGACACACCACCCTGATGCCTTGGGATGGTTTGCTTTGCCCCTGTGTGCCTCAGTTTCCCCAGCTCTGTGGCATGGGAAAGGTAAACCAGATGTGGATGCAATGCTGAGGGACCCCAGGGCAGGTGGGACAGACCCCAGTAAAGTTTTAGAGGAGCAGCTGAAAAAAGCTGATGTTCCCTGTGCTTTGTGCCCTCAGCCCTGGCAGAGTTTGACGAGCCCAAACGATCGACCTTCATCATGTTTGGTGTCCTCACCATTGCTGTAAGGATCTACCACGATCGCTGGGGCTACGGTGTCTACTCAGGACCCATCGGGACAGCTGTGCTGGTGATAACTGTGAAATGGGTAGGTGGGACAGGGCACCTTGCTGGAGTTTTGTAGGGTGTTCATGTTGAGCCCTGCATGGAGGAGTCCAGCCTGCACCAGTAGTTTCCTCCTCAGGTCCACCTCTCACAGCACAGTCCATGGTAGTGATTAAACAGCATTTCTTCTCCAAGCTGAGCAAAAAGCAGGCAGACAGCAAGCAGCCTTTGTGATAAATGCCAGAGTCAATTGGTCTGAGCAATCTACCACATCTCCTGTCCCTGCATTTTTAATCAGGAGGAACGTATTTATGGAGTTTTTATGGCTACTCAGAGGCAGAGAGGTCTGGTAAACTGCCCTGGAGCTGGAGGAAGATGTGCATAAAACACAGTGATAAAGTGGGAAGGAATCTGCCTTCAGTCTGCCTGAATCCAGCTGGGAGAGTCAGGCACCACACTGCAGCCCATGCCCATCTCACAGCATGTGCTGTGGACCCAGGCAGGAATGGGCAAGGAGACATGGGATAAAAATTGCAGGAAGATGATGCCAAACATCATGGAAATACAAGGATCCAAGCCCCAGCTACAAACTGCAGCAAAGCCCATCTAGCTGCCCATCCAGCAAGTGGTCACCATGGGGAAGGGATGGGCAAGGAGGGGACCAAGGCACAGGACCATCCTGCATCCCCCAGCCCACAAATGCTGTGCTGGGATCTGGTCTCCCAAAACCCGGACTTGTGAGAGCACACACTGGTTGTTTTTGGGGCTGATTATTAAAAATCAGCATTATGACAAGGAATGAAGCAGAAGGACCCACGGCAGCACATGAGCAGAGGTGCTCCACACACACCCCACTGCCAGGGAGAGCTGCT
>NW_008691093.1:55352-60003 GCF_000695815.1 Acanthisitta chloris | reverse complement strand
GCATTCATGGGATCTTTTGGGTGGAAGAGCCAGCTAAATCCATGTGAATAGACTTGGTGTGCTCTCTCCTTTTTTTTCCAGCTACAGAAGATGAAAGAGAAAAAAGGACTCTATCCAGACAAGAGTGTCTACACCCAACAGATTGGTCCTGGCTTCTGCTTTGGGGCATTAGCACTGATGCTGAGGTTCTTCTTTGAGGTATCTGTTTGCCCATTCACTTTCCCTGACTTTACAAGGTGTAAGGGACATTAGCAAGACAGGAGACCTCCCACTTCCCACCACTGGACTGCATCTAGCCTTGGACAAAACCCAGCTCAGGTGTGGGTCACCAGAGTTGGCATGTTGGGGACTGGCAGTGGGGACAAGGGTCTCTCCTTGCTTGTCCCCAGCCCCTGGTTCATTAGGGACAGGTATAACAACAACAAGTGACATGCAGAGTGATGCTCACTCGCTTTCTCCCCCTTAAGTGAGTCACATGGATCATGCTTTCTCCAGGCATACATGGTCCTCAAAACAGCTTTGTCAAGTGCAAGCAGAAGTTTTTTGGAAACTGGGCATGGGTGACTTAAGGACACCTCGCAGAGCCACTGCAGGGACTGGATACGACCCAGGCAGGGCCAGATCCACAGCAGGCTCACACCAAAAAAAAAGCCACTCAGTTGACTCCCAGGGGCATTCAATACTGTATTATATCCTTTTGCTCTTGCCACTGGCCAGTCCTCCTGTCCTGCACGGAAGGGTCTGTCTGTCCCACACGGGGAAGGCGATAACCCCCTGACACAGCTGCCGGAGGTGCCTGCTCTCAGCCCTGACATTACTGCTGCTCTGTGCATTGGGAGCTGCTAGATACAACCTCCCAGTCATCCCCAAGGATTATTTTTCAAAGCATTTAGTAATTGCAAATTCTAGCAGAACATAAAAATGTCACTTAGCAGGAGCTGCCTCCCCGCGCTCCCCGGCCTCGCCGTGTCCTTCGCGGGGTAATGAAACACTTCATTCAAGAATTGGGAAATGTGCAAATTAGAATGTGTTAAATCCACTTTGCTTGATTTTATAATTTATTTTTTTTACTGGAAATCCTTTCTTCTCTGACAGCAAAGAGAGGCAGAAGGTTCAGGAATATTTTTTATTCCTTTCCTTTAGGTTACTTGTAGAAATTTAATGGCATGTGCCTAACGTGATCCCCTCGGTACTGCTGCTCCCATGTCTTGCTAACACACTTCCCACTTGCAGGAGTGGGATTACACCTATGTGCACAGCTTCTACCACTGTGCCTTGGCCATGGCCTTCGTGCTGCTGCTGCCCAAGGAGAACAAGAAGGCTGGGAGTGCAGGGACCCCTGCCAGGCTCGACTGCTCCACGCTCTGCTGCTGTGTCTGAGTCCCCTGGGCACCGTGTTTGTGCTCCTGGGGCAATGGAGGGATGCAGCCAAAAGGAAAGTGCCTTCCCACTGCATTTTCCTCTGTCATACTGGCTCTTTTCCCACCAGCTCTGTGCCCACCCTGGGATTTTCTGCCCTGGAAAGTTTTCTGAGCAGCCTGGTTTAGTGAAAGGTGTTCCTGCCCATGGCAAGGGGTTGAAATGAGGTGAGTTTTAAGGTCCCTCCCAACACAAACCAGTCTGTGATTCTATGATTCACCTTTCCACCATCAGCCCTAGCAGAAGTTGCACTTCCAGTTTGATGCATACCTATACTTCTCCCTGGAGGATCACTCATCTGAGCTGTGACCTGTGCCCTGTCCCAGGAACCCCCTGCACCCCTGGGCTATATCAGCCAAGAGTCCTCTCTGTGCAGGTTTACCCAGCCCTAGCACAAGAGACTTTGTTAGCAGCACCCAGTTAACAGAACCTGTATTTTTGTGAGATATTGACTATTTTATTTATGCATTCTCTTGTTGTAAATAATATATACTAACAAAGACTTTTCAAGTGTGCAATGCCAGCATTTTTAAACAGGGCAGGAAACTTCCCAGCTCAGCTTGGCTCAGTTGGGGGAAGATTCCAATTCCAAAGCAGAGCTCTGGACACAGCCATCACAGCCGCCCCAGTCTGGAGGGACCTGCAACATTGGGCACTTTGTCCTTGCAGACCTGCAGGCACAGGCAGCAGGTGCCTCATTGGTATGGAAAGTACATGGAAAATTAGAGGCAGAGAAAAGAAGCTCCTAGAGGGAGGGGGAGGGCTGTAAGCCTATAACATCTCCTCTAACAGACTATTTACTATAGCAGAAGTGTATGATTTATTTAGACTGTCTGGGAAAAACGCCAAGACTATATGTCATGGACAATTAGAGCAGTATTGATATACAGTGATGTCCACAGAAAGCCCACATTAAGCCTGGGTTCCTCTGGAAGAGAAATCCACCCCAGTCATTCATCAGAGCAACTTCCTGCGATGGGGCAACAACCAAAGCTGAATGAGCTTCCAACAAAAATAGAAATGAGTTATGAACCCCCAAGCATCCAAGAGTCACTGGCAAGCGGTGGCACAGCTGATGCAGCTGCATGCAGAGGCAGTGCTAGCAAAGAGCTTTCAAAGGGTTCCCCAGCACCTAAACCAACACAGCACACCAGGTCCTTCCCAGCATCCAGCCCCTGGGATGTTTACAAGATGCTCCAAGGGTTTGCATGTAATGTTTCCCAATTGCTTGCATGCTACTGGAGTACTTTGCCATGTGAGGGTTGCTAAGGGTGTCCCAAAAAACCCAACAAACCATTCCCAAGTGATCTGACTCCTAATTCAGAGTTGACTCCAAGAAGCACCTCAGCACTGCCTGCAAGAGCTGTTTCCTAAGGGGTCACCCACATGTGCATCCCACAGCCACACTGACTTTTGCTGAGCCACCTGAGCACATTTCTGGGTGTTCATCACCCTACATGCCAATACTCAACGCTGACCCTGCCCAGGAGCCTGACCAGCAGTGCCAGCAGCCTCCATCCATCCAAACACCCTTGGCTGCTTGCTGCAGCCGCTGGTCAGAGGCACTTTCACCTGCCTGGCTCGTTTTGGGACTCTTTGGTCCCTCATGGACCTCAGTGACATGCACAGCCCTGCAGCAAACCCCAAGGCACATGGGCAGCATGGCCATGGGTACAGACAGCCCTGAGTGGGTCCAGGGCTGCAAGAAGGGCACTGGGTGACCACAACACCTGACTGAGCAGGAGGGACCAAAGTTTGGCAAGCCCCATGTCACCTGAGAACCAGCTGAGTAAATGAAAACTCCTGTTCCCACCTGCCAAGTATTCAGGTGTTACACTAAAAAAAAAAAAAAAAACCACCAAGAAGTGTATTTCATACAGTAAAACCCCAGTCCAAGTTTTCTTTTACTCCTCTCTCCTTGATGCCCCGAGGTGCTGGTCAAACTGTGCCAACCATCCATCCCTTTGCAGTCCAGCACCCAACCTCAGGACCAAAACACACCTGGACACATCCACAGGGTCCGTGGCATTAGCCCCATGCCAGAGGCAGCACCCAACACCCCAACACACAGCGCCCCAACACCTGGAGGAAGGTGCATGGGCTGAATCCTCTATCCCCCAGGCAGGATATCCCCTGCAACACCAATGCAGGGAAATATTATAAACATCTACAGCAACGTAGACAAAACAGTCTCTTGTAACCTTTTAGCGCTGCCGAGAGCTTTGCCTGTAAGAGCTCTTGAGCCCCTGCCAAAAATTCTGGCTGTTTTCATAAGAGTAGGTGTTTTCGTCTAAGGTGCAGTCTGAGTGCTGTGACCTTTGTCATGTCTGCTACTGAAATTTCCTGCTTCTCTGTTATTCTCTTCTTTGGTAAGACGATATGAAACCCAAAACTTTTATTGCCCCTTTTAAAGCGTCTTTATAGCTCCCCGTCTACTTCATATACTGTCTTATTCTCCAGCGCTGGGATATTACTTAGGGGATCCGGGCTTGATGCTGCAAAAGGCATTTGGGCTTCACGAAGCCCAAACCGACTGGGCTTTTTTAGGATCAGCCCGAGGGGAGGGAAGAAAAAAAGACAGCAAAAAGGAAAAAAGGAATGAGAGGGGAGGGACTGGGCTTTCCGCTCCGGAGGCATCGGCATCTGCTACCAGCGCAGAGAGCAGCGCCCAGGGCAGCAGAGCCCACCAGCCTCCCCTGCTCTGCCAGGCCTCCCAAGGCACAAAATGCCATTTGCTTTGTCTGGGTCAGCGTGGGGTGCCCGCTGAGCCTGTGAGGATGGCATGGCATCTCCTGACTCCATCCTCTGCCAGTTGTGCCCCGGAGGTGGCAGCTCAGATGTGGCCGGACACTGCAGCTGGTGTTGAATCCGGTTATACAGCAGCTGGGGCACATCTGCCCTGGAGCTGGCACTAGGGGAGGTCAGCCCTGCTCGAGGGGCTCCCACACACCCCATTTCTCAGCTCAGTTTCACCATCAGGGCAGACCACATGAAGGACATGTGTCTCCAGGCAAAAGCTGAAGCAAAGCCACAACCGCTGGGTGCCGGTGCCAAGGCTCTGCACTGCCATCCTGCAGGGCATCACCTCCACTGTGCAGGGATCCCACAAGACCTTGCTCACCTCTGCACACTCCCCAGCATCCCCACTGCAGGAGGAGCAGGAACCAGCATGCCAGAGCCAAGAGGGCTGGGGGCACTGTCCCCTCTGTGGGACACATGTTCCACCACACTC
>NW_008691093.1:22423-55268 GCF_000695815.1 Acanthisitta chloris | reverse complement strand
TGCTGGAGGGGATGCTTCCAGAGATGTCTAGTCAGGCTCAGTGCCAGCTAATCTTCCAGGCAAACTTTATCCAGATCCCTTTGGCTGCAGAAAGTGAAATACTAGCCAGACCCAAACATAAAAGCCTGGTTTCTGCTGCCAGCTGCATGGGGCACTCCAAAAAACACCTTATCACCATGTGATTTTGAAAGATGGCTTCAGGATTTTTTTTCCACACACTGCTTTTCCCTCCTCACACTCACATCAGTTCCTCCAATGCATGTTCAAGTTGTGAGCTCAGCCAGATTAACTCAAACTATGGGGCCAAGGTTTTCCTTCCAACCACTTGATGCCCTCAGGCCATGGTGATGCTATTCTGCTTCAGAAAAGGCTGTTGCTCCATCCTGAGGTGTATGGAGCTTATCTGGAATGAGCTGTGACAGACAACACAAGAACTTGCATCCACCAGAGTAATCCTGCCTCTTCCAGGGGAGGGCCAAAGAAACCAAAGATTCCCCAGGAAATTCAAGAGTGGTGGTAGGACAGGAACTCCAAATCCTTGGGACATGGCATGGATGCACCATGAGAAACCAGCCTTGGCCATCAGCCTGGAGAAAAGGGGAGATTGAGCAAACTGGGATATCTTGGTATCCCTCAGCTTTACTCCAGCTATCCCAGCCCCAATGCATATCTTTTTTGGGGTGTGCAAAGAAGGTCTCCTGCTCTTCTGAGGATCTAGGGGGTATGCAGGAAGAGCAGGGTGAGATTTTTCACAGGTGTTGTTTCTCTGAAACAGCACAGGATGGAATTAGGGGAGATGTAACCACAGAGTCAATAAAGTGGTACCTCCTGCATGGATGTAAAGCAGCATGACCTGGCACTAACAAAAGAATAAAAGCCTGATGCATCAAAGTTTTGCTTAAATTGTCATGCAACAACCTGGCAGGTTTTTCCTCCCCTCAGCAATACTTCTAACCAAAATTCCCAACCCGGTGGGTGCAGGCAGGAGAACCCCATTCCAGCACTACTTGGCAGCATGAGCACATTTCTGGGGCAGAGGAGCTTTACTCTGTCACCACCGACAGGCTAAGCCACTCAGCTCTGGGGTATTTTTGGGGCACGGAGGAGCTCAGCTGCAGCACCAGACAGACTGAGCAGCTCAGCTCCCAGAGGGGTCAAGCAAGGAGCCCTTCACACACTCACAGGTGTCTGTTCCCCTCCGGCAGCACCGGAGATGGACACAGCTGTGACCTCAACCCAAGTGACCAAAGCCCAGGGTCGAGTCCCGGCGTGGGGAAGGGCAGACACAGAGCACACTCAGCTCTTTCAGGGATGCTTTCACAGCTGCAAAATCCTGCTCCAGGTCCAGGTTGGGTGTCTCCAGCCTCCCCACTCCTCCAGCAGAGCGGTCCCAGGGAGCAGCGCTCCAAGGTTTTCGGTTTAGGCCAATCTCCCAGAAATTCTGTCATCATGCAGTGCATCACGCACACTCCCGGATCCGCATTACACAGAGGATGGCCCCGGTCCAGCTCCTCTTCAAGTCAGTGGAAAAACCCTCCCTCACTACGATGGGAGCTGGCTCAGGCTGTATATGATCTGACAGATACCATGGAGTAGTTTTAATCTGGGAATATCTTGTGGCCCCAAGATTTCTCCCGGAGAGGGACAGGGCAGTGTCTGCAGAGCGGGTGCTCCTAAGCAAAGCTCCCAACTGCCTTTCAATGAGCATTTAATGAACCATCGTTATCTGATCCATGTGCTCTGAATGCAAGGAAACTGCTCAGGTTTCCAACTGCACACATCATCTGATGCTCATAAAACGAGCTGATGTGTCTGGGGAGCCCCAGACCCAAAGAAACATTATTTAAATGGGGGGGAAGTCAATTATGCCTTAAAAACACCCATGTGGGCAGACAGGGATGGTGGCTGCTCTCCCCTGCTTCCCTCTGGCTTTCCAGCAAAGCAAATGTTCACTGATAAAACTCACAATCTCCTTATAAAGTCAGGATCATTTTGCCTGTAAAAGGGAAGGTTTGAGGGAAGTTTTACACACGTCTCTACTCTCTCTTTATGTCTTTATTTGCATTTTCATTTTCACAGTAGTTGAGCTAATCTGAACGGAGCAGGATTGAGGGTCCAGGTTACAACCAAAGTATCAGGTAGCACCTTCACATCTGGAAGGGATTTTGACACAACTTCTCCCAGACTGTTACAGACAGTTTAAAAGCAAAAATCTGATAAATAGCAAATGTTTAACAAGTCAATAGGAAGCTGCATTTGCAAGAACATGTGGCTCTAACTGGTCTAGCACCGCCAAGGCCCTTCAAACTCATCCACACACATACCTGCAGCACCAGGCAAGGGGCTGCCCTGGCTCTGCCTGGTCCCAGGCTCAATTACAGAGGGAAGGATTAAAGACAGATGTCTCTTTGTATGGCCAGACATCTCCAGCCTTCAAAGCCTGAGAGGGTCCTGAGCCTCCCAGCTTTGGTGGGAAGGGATTTGTTGCTTCTTCTCAGCTTAAACCAAGCCCTAATTCATTTTCTGTGAGCCTCCAGTCTCCTGTTTGAGGTGGAACGAGGATGAAGGGACCTGAATAGCACAGGAACACACCACAGAGCCTGTTGTCACAAACCTCCTGCCATATTGAGCACTGCTGCCCCTGTCACACGAGGTTTTGGGGCTGCACTGGCAGGTGAGAACCTGCTCAAGTCACTGAACCGAGGGCCAGAAGCATACAAGGTTTCATCCCAGTTTTGCACAGCTTAGGACTCACGACAGCCCCAAATCCACAAGCCAGAGGCATTTGCACCTTTGAAAATCTTTTTCCATTCCTTAGGAGCTGCAGTCTCCTCAGGACAGAGGTCACTGGCCACCCAGGCAATGTTCTCCTAAGGAAAAGTGCCACAGCAAGCAAAACATCCTAACATGAAAGTTCTTGCAGTGTTGCAACCCTGCCTGTTTCGGGGAGATTTCATACACAAAATGTGGGAAGAGGCATTAAAATGGAGAGAACATGCAAGAAGGGGGGAGTGGAGGAGGAAACAGAGGAATAAGAAGTGACCAGGAAAACCACCAAAACCCCTCTGGGATGCCTGCCTATATTTAAGATAATGTGTCCAGCCCTCTTGCCAAGTCCCACTCATTTGGATCTGGGCTCATGTTTTGGATTAATTTTAAGGCAGTTCCTAAAGCATCTCACTTGTGCAAGAAAGAATTTTTGTCTCCTTTTCCAAGGTGATCTCTTAAAAAAAAAATCTCACTCATTTTTCAACCTCTCACTCATTTAAAATTGCCATAGCCCAGGTACTGCAGGGCACTCAGCTCAGACAGTTTGGATTCTGGCACTCACCAGCCCAAGACCCAGAGCACCCTGGAGTGGGGCTGGGTGTGAGGATGGGGGGGCCAAAGGGATATTTCTCTGCTAGTCAGAACCCTCCAGAGAGCATCACTTGACCAAGCACTGAGAGTAGAATCACCCCTCCTTGACACTTGACCCTCTCCAGGCATCTCACCATGGGCTGGTTGAAAGTTTTACACAAAAACTAGTCTTCCACAGAAAGTCAGATATTTACTTTTTAGAACTAAAATATTGTATGGACACATTGGTGCCTTTGAGGTATTCTATTCCAAATATTGCCCCAAACTAGGACTGTTCCATTGCACATTGGTTTTCTGCTCATCTCTTTGCTCAAAGCCACCCCAGAAGGAGCCACCTCAAGGCATGCCCCAGTTGCTCAGCTTCCACTGGGAGGATGCATCCAAGATGTGTCATCCCCATACAGGGAGAGTTTTGGAGCAGAAACATGAGAACATTCACTCCCAGGACCACCACCCAGCCTACCTTCTCACCCAGGCATCTGCAGCATCCTAATCACCCTGGAATCCAAAGCATGTCCATGCAGGGACATCAGATGCTTCCCATTTAGCTCCAGTGTTTGCAAAATGCTCAGCCACTGACTCACAGAGGGCCAGAGGGAAGCCACACTCTGGGCTGCCCTCATCACACCACGGCAGCATTGTGTCCATCAACACACCACAGCACGATCAGGTCCATCACTCCAGCAGGGTGTTTGGCAAAAAATAGGGATTTTTGGAAGCCAAGCATCCCTTGGTACTATCCAGCTTTCCCAGCACACCCAGGGTGCTGCTGGCAAGCGAGCAGAGTGTGAGACATGGAAGTTGCTATTTTTATCTGGTGATCCCAGTGCCATGCTGGGGTTTTAAGGGAGTGATTGGAGCAATGGAGAGGAAAAGCACCATCTGAGAGGGACTGGGAAGAGGCAGACACAGGGACAGTGCTGGCAGCACAGCATGAGGCTGCAGGAGGTGCAGAGCCCCTCAGCCCTGGTGTTACAGGGAGTCCACTGCTGTTGGGAACTGCTCAGAATTCAAGAGGCTCCACTGCTGCTTGGGCTTTGGGGATTGTAAAAAGTTGGATCAGAAACTTACTTTCCCTCACACCTCGTGTTCTAAAACTCTAGTGACAATATCAAGCAACAGCAATGATCAGATCCCTTTGGCTGTGAAAGAATAAATCACAAGATCTTGCTGTTCCCCATGTCCAAAGGTGCCAGACACAGCACAAGGACATCCTTCCAATGGCAGCTTTGGTACGTTAGCATCCAGCCCCAGGGGGACCAAGACACACACAGGCAGCCACAAAAATGAGACAGACATTTGGGCTTTCAGTTAAGCAAATTCCCTCCAACCAAGCACGAAAAGTTGAGCTTGGGTTTGGCTGAATTTGGGAGATGAAGCTTTTGGGCAGCTCCAAGGTTCTATTTAAACCTGTTTCACCAGCCATCACATAACCTCATCCCACGAGGGGAATGCAGAAACTCAAGGTGCCTCTTGTGCAATAGATGCTGCTCCCTACCCAAGCAGGTCTGGGATAGTGCTCAGAGTTTTGCTCCATCCCTGTCCAGGCTAAAGGAGAGACCACACACAAAACAGTTTCAGGATGCCAGCAGCTGTGCACAAAGCATTTGGTTTACATTAATTATGTCTGGACAAAAAAAATAAAAGGGGGAGAGAGAAGGAGAGTGAGTGGAGAAGACAGGAGGGATGGAAGGAGGCTTCTGCATTGTCCTGATACGATCTGCTCAGAACCCACTAAGATCTGCTCAGAACCCACGTGCAGATCACAGCACGTGCTGAGTGTCTTAACACCTCCTGCCACCCAGAGCAGCACAGTCCAGCCCTGCATGGGGCCCTGGGGAATGTAAAGCACAAATGCAGCCTCTGATGCTCTCCAAGACCCAGGTAGGACCCTGTCCCCCATGCTTTGTTCACCACTCCACTCCTCTTTCTCCTACTCTGAGCAGAAATGGTCCCAGGATGGTAAAGCAAATGCTGCTGCTGGCAGAGGAAGATGCTGGTAGTTACCAGGATGGGAAGCAGCACATGAAAGGGGAGAGTAAATGAAATGAGAGGAGAAGGCAGATGCTTAGTGGAGTCAGAAACAGAAATCCCCTTTGTTCCACAGCAATATAGAAACCCCATCAGTGGATGAATGAAGTCCTTCACCATCTCCTCTCCAGCAAGTGCGGTGAGCAGCAAGGACTTTTCAGGGTCAGGAACTGCCAACCCCCAGGGATGGGCACCCTATACCTGCACACAACCATGAAAAACCCATCCTTTCCTCAGGGGCAAGAGGAGCCTGTCAAGGTGCAGGTTCAGCCTGACTTGCTTTGGCTTTGAGCAGCCAGCAAAAAGACTGGACTGGTGAGACCTCTATGAAACAAAACCTACCACAGCAGATCCAAAATGCCACTCATCATGGGAGGGGGTAAACATTCCCACCTTGGACCACACACTGAGCTGCACCAGCATCACCCCACTGGCCCAGCAGCACATAGAGACTGAAACATCCAACCCTGAACCCCCAATAACAAACACCTGCCTGCAAGGACTGTGGTTAAGGGACTAAAATAAGCTGCCTGTAACCTACAGCAGCTACACCCCTGCCATATCCTGCACATCCCTGCATGCCACACATCCCCATCCCACACAGCTTCCATGGGCTCTGTATGCCCACTAGTACTCCAGTAGTCCTTGACCAAGGACCTGACTATGCCAGGAGCTGCACAAATCCTAAATACATTCCCAGGGCCAGCAGCATGCAGCCACCCAGCCAGGTCCTGCTCCAAAATAAGTGATGAGCACTGTCAGGTCGCAGCATTGCCAGGCACAGGCAGCTGGCAAGAGTTGTGCCACTGCATCTCCATCCCAGGGGAGCACAGTGGTCGAGCCCCCCACTACCAGCAGCAGCTGCCCCTCTCCCAAAACCCACTCCTCTCCTGGGCAGACAATCTGCAGGATGAACTTTCTCGCTGCAGCAGCACAGTGTCTCAGGGGGCCCAGCCTGCGCACGCCAGAAGCTGGACTGACCCATGTCAGAGGTGATTAATTTATCAGGCTTTTGGCACCCACCACTCCCCGCCAGAAAAACAATATCCCAAATTCCAGGCCCTCCCTCCCAGCAGATGTGTCTGCGGCGAGGGCGACCGTTCCAGCCAGTCTCGCAGAAGCTGCCGTGGGGATGCAGCACCCAAGGCTCCTGTGTTGCTGACTGCTTCCTCATCCCTGCTGTGCATCCAGAGGAAAACCTCCTCTGGGAGCAGAACCCAAGGGGTTTACACTAGGCTGCCATCCCAGTGGGTCCAGCCTCTTGTCCTGTGTAGGTGTCTGTGCTGCCGAGGAAAACCAGGATGGGTGTGCAGCTGGGGAAAGCAGTGGGTGCTGGGATGCTGCTCCACTGGGCTCTTACATCCTGGGGAGGAGCAGCACCATCCCATCACAGCACTCAGCAGCCCTTGGAGCTGCCTGGCATCAGGAGCATGTCTGGGTTTGAACCAAGCAAGCACTGATTAAGGCCTAATTAAATTAGCATTAATCTCTATCATCAGGAAAACAAGCCAGGCCTTGCAGGGGCAGGTTAACAAAGTTGTTATCATTAGCAGAGAGGGTCAGAGGACAGGGATGGGGTGCAGCATGGCCACAGATGCTTGCCAAGCCCTGGAACTCACCCTGCCCTTCCTCTGTAAGGGGTTTAGAGCAAGAAATCAAGAGGGCAGTGATAGTATTCAGATGCTACAGAGCACTTGGATGTCAAGCGGCCAAGAAATGGGAGATTTTTCTTCCTTTCCCTCAACCCTGTTGGCTCCCCATGGATTTCAGAGGAGGGATGCAGGAGCAGCCAGCCCCTCTGCCTCCAGCCCTGGCCAGGGGGAGACCTGCTGCCTGGCCGAGGTCCGAGCTCGCCCTGACGTCAGGGTGAGGGATGGAGAGGGGGAGACATGGGCAAACAGCCTCTTATTTATCCCAAGAGGTCACCAAGAGCCTTGGAAGAGGTTGGATCTGGATCCCCATGGTCCAGAGGAGTCCAGCGTCTCCTCGAAGGAGAAGTTTCACAATTCATCTCATTTGTTCGCTGTGGCATTTTCATCACGGTAGTTCGACTTATGCAATTACATAAAAAACATCTAATGAAATCTCGGTGACACAAAACATGAACGTTTATATTGGCCTCCCCGTGCTGCGGAGTTGATCTTGGCTGGGGCATCCAGACAGACATTCTGCATTCTTCAGAGATTAAGCACTGAAACGCTCCGGAGAAACCCAGCTGCCCGCTCCCCCTGCAGCCCAGCCGCTAATTCCAACCACATGCTCTCTGGCCGGGAAAAGGGAACACACTTTTATACCTTTTATACACACACGGGTACCACCGGCACCCAGCGCAGCACCCCAACCCCACTGCATCCCCAACACCACAAACACTCCTGGATCCCCATAAACATATAGAACTGCAAGTGTGATGGCTTAGCAGATACAGTGTTGGGTGTAAATAAGGTCCTGCAGCAGAAAGGAGAGGAGCAATGGGTAATCAGAGCTCTCAGCCCTATGGTGGTGATGCTGCTGCTGCCTGTGCTGCACCTCACTGGGTTGTTAACCTGGGAGATCAGCCCCCAGACAAAAAAATAAAATAAAATCAATGAGCCTCTGGGCAATGAAACCCTCATCCTGGTTCGGTTCTCGCCTCCCCCCTTTAAAATTCTTCTGTCTCCCATGAAAGTTAAGCTGATCTTTAAAAATAGGAAAAAAGGGAAAGATGAGGTGTGGAGGGCAGGGGCTTTGTCCTTAACAGCGCACAGGGAGCTGGGCAAGGAACCACAGCCCTTCCAGATGTGGGATGGGAATGAGGGGAGCAGACACTCCATCCTGATGCTGCCCACATCACCCATCACATGAGTGAGCCCTGAGCTGCCCTGGATAACACCAGGTGATGCTGCTTGTGGGTGGACACAGTGCCTATAATCAGAGCCACTTCTCCAGCACCCCAAGGATGCATCCCACCACATCTCTGCTCCCACCATGACCACCCCTGTGTTTTAAGACTCAGGGTAGTGACACTGCTGCAAATCTCCATCCCAGAACTCATTTCAGCCTGGGAACTGCAGCTCATCCCAGGACACACTGTCAGAAAGACACCTCTCGTTCCAGGTGATACCACCAAAGGAAAAGCCACAACAGCACTTTGCAGTGCTCAAAATTCTGCCCAAGCCCTCACTACCATTGCAGGGTGAAGTGATGTGAATTCCAGGCAGCAATTCTTCAAATCCAGGTTGGTTCAAAGACCAGCACCAGCTCATGGGGCCAGATGTGGCCACCAAGCTCCTGCCCCACACCACTGTTTGCAGCTGGAGGTCTTGAAAAGCCCCAAACTATCCCTTTTTGTGAGCCCAGGGGGTCTGAAGCACAAAACCCACCAGGGAACACACCAACCCTGGTGGCTGCACAAGTGCCCTCATTTTAAGGGCAGAACATTTTTGACATACTACAAACCATCAGCAAAACAAGATGTCAAGGCTATAACTGCTGCTGGCACAGATCCTGCTGGGATGTGGGAGGGATCCAGGAATAACAAGGGGGGGTTTAGCATACAGCAGCCCCCTCTCTTGGGTTGCTGCAGGGGCTCCAGCCCCATGGGCACATCAGCCAACTGCCCACATGGATATCTGCAAAGGTTTGGGCTTTATCGCCTTGCACGGAAGGAGGAGGAAAGACTGGAGGGGGAGAAAGAGAGAGAGAGAGGGGAGGGAGAGGAAAAATAGCCCCTTATTCCACTTTCATCAAGGAAGTATCCAGCTGTCCAAAAAATTTAATGTCATATTTTAGCAAGAAAAACAGCTGTTGTGGTACTTTAAGGCCCAGCATATTTTGGCCAGAGCTGCATGTTGTGGATATTGGCTGAGTCAAGGTTAGCTGTTAAAAGGCAGAAATTCTAGACCCATACAAAGAAACATCGCGTTCCTCTATATTCAGATAATATTTACTTCCAAGCCTGTTTTGTTTTGTTTTCTTCTCCCTCCTAGAGGGGGGGCCTGGCCCTGGGGCTGTGGCTGCCCTTGGCATCACTGCTCCCTAAGCACGACACAGCAGTTTGGGGGCAATGGAAGCAACAGGAAAAGCAGGGGAGGCTCCACCTGGCACCTCCAACTTGAGGTTCAGCCTCTGATTTTCATCCCTGCCTGACTTTGAGCCATGCCTTGTGCACAGGGACAGACAGCAGGGCAGGAGCTGGGATGGGAGGTGATGGGTCCATCCCAGCAGCACAGACACTGGGCAGGGGGTTGGTCACTTCCCCACAGTGAGGATGGGGACCCATGAGACACCCATTGGTCTCATGGCACAGCACCCATATGCCTGTAACTACTCAGCCCAAGTCAGACTTCTATTCCACCCAAGGGATAAACATACCAACAAATCCATGGCAGGCAAAGCAGGAGAAAGTAGGGTGAGCTTCAGTGCTATCAGTTCCCTCCACTCCAGGCAGGACAACTCTACCCCCAGCTAAGGTACCAACACACCTACAAACACCTCAATATTAACCCCACAAAAGCTAAGTGCAATTTTAATACAGATTTATCACAGATTTATCTCACCATAACTTTAATTCTGTTAGAGAAAATCTATTCCTTTAAGATGTCAGCCACTTAAACACCTGTATTTAATGTCAGTCCCCAAACTTCCAATGTCCAGGTTGCCAGGGGACAGCTCAGTCCCCCACAAAACACCTTTGTGTGACAGCTCCTTCCAGCTGTGAGAGCAGACAGAACTCCTGGGGTGAGAAACATGGGGCAGGGGGTGCATTTATACTGGAAATGAAAGCCAAAAAAAACCCCAAAGAGAGGACACAGAGCTCCCCAGCTCTGCGCCGAGCACTGTGCCACCCAGGCTGGAAGTGACTCATCTTCTCGTAAAAGTTGGTTTGCTGAGGAAGAAAGAAAAGCCCTTGCCCCGAAACAATTCCTCTGTGCTTGCCAAGCTCAGCAGGAGCAATCCACACTGTCTGTCCTTTTCCAGAACATCCCCCCACCATGGTGCCACCTTCAGAGCCAGACCCCATCCCCCTGCAGCAGGAGGTTTTCCCCTTCACCTCCCACTCTGTACCATGCCATACCCCAAACACAGAGCCACCAAACCCAGCCCTGCATGGATCACTAACCCCAGACGCTCAGATAGGCAAGACTGTGGGTGAAAAAAAAAAAAAAGAAAAAAAAAAAAGGATAAAAAAAAAAAAAGTCCAAGGTGGAACCGCAATGTTTATAAAATGGGTCACTGAATTATACATAAAAATATTTTCCTTGTGGATGCAATTACTTCCTGGACTTGTTATTCCACAGATGCTTAAGTTTGCCTCAAGCAACTCCAATAAATGCTTTACAGTCTGCTAGATCAACAGTAGCAGCGCTGGAGCGGATTGAGCAGCGCTGGTTCAAATTTGTCAGAAAACCACACAGTGTTTTCATGCGCACGTTTTAGAAACCCAAACAAAACCCATTCCCAACCGTCGTGCTCCCTTTCCTTATGCTTTTAATGGCTTTCACATGAGCTCCTCCAGACATGGGCAGAGCCCCAGGGGCTCAGGACCCCCAAAAGCTCCAGGGAGCTCCCAGGAGGAGACAGGGACCGAGCAGGGGTGACACATCCCATCGCTGCTCCTTCTTACTCCTGGATTTTCCCGTCTCATCCTCCTGCAAGGTCTGGCTCACCCGTTAGGTCCCCGGGGGGCAGAGGGATGTAGAAGTGGCTTAGGAGGCTTTCCCAAGGGAAATTAATTTCGGGAGCAAGGGGTCGCCCCTACCTGTGGCGGGTGAGGGAGAGTTCAGGGGCTGGAGGGGACACGCGGCGTGTGGGGTTTAAAAGTGCAATGATAAAATCCCCAGAGGAGCTGCAGCAAAGCTTCCTTCCCTTCCTGGGGAGGAAAAGGAGCTGAGGCCATGGCATGGGCACAGGTTGGCAGTAAGTCTTCCCCCTGTGGCAGGGACACATTCTTGGGGTTTTCTCTCCTCTCTCTAGTCACAGAACTCAGAGAAACTCAAGGCCATGAAGATGCTTAAATATTTTTTTCCTAGTGCATATAGAGCTTGGCCCAAAGGCCACTGAATAAAATCCTGGTGCATCTTCAGCTCCAAACCCCTTCAATTTTCTTACATTTAAGAGCAATTGAAGGTATTTAGTGTCACTTTCAATGACCTCAAAAGGGAAAGCAATCGAGGGTTGGGGTGTTGGGGACACTCTGGGATCATGGGGCAGAGTGCTGCTATGCCAATAAAATAAATTAGTATCTTCCCAGGAATACTCAAGATTAACTCCAGGACTAACAGGTGGCTGTAACAAGATTATCCCATTTACAGATCACCAGCAGAGCAGAAATGTGTTTTCAGGTCTCTGCTTTCACTCCAAAGTTCATCCACGAGAGCTTCTGTCAGCAGGATAAACAGGTTAAAAGGTGCCAGCAAAAATGGGCTTATAAGAAGCTTCTTATTCTCCTGCTTTGAGGATGCAGCTGCCTTCCATTCTGCCTTGTATGGGAAACACAGCTCATCTTTGCCTTTTTATAGGCTACTGCAGCAATCCTGCTCCTCTCCCACTCTTCTCTGGAGATCAAGGGCAGCTGGACACCAACCTGCCTGTCACAGCCTCAGTAGGAACATCACTTGTCCCCATCCCTTATCCCATGGCTGAGCCAGTGATGACAAGCTCTTGGCAGGTGATGCACAGCATGAAATTCCCACAGAACCCAAGAGAGCATCATCCTCCTAAGCAAAGGCACCCAGAGCCTGCAGGCCCCAAACTCTCAGTGAGGCAAATCATTTATGAACAATTCCCATCCTACCAACCAGTGGAAAAGGCTTTGCCAAACAGAAGGAGCCCTCACTCCCAGACCCAGAATGGGGACAGGGACACATCCCCCACAGCCAAGTTGCCTATGGGGCTGCATATGCTGCCCATCTTGGAGTGTGAACCAAGGGTTCAAATTGATGGAGGGGAAGTTTAGGTTAGATATTAGGAGAAAGTTGTTAACTATAAGGGACACTGGCACAGGCTGCCCAGGGAGGCCGTGGCTTCCCCAACCCTGGCAGTGTTCAAAGCCAGGCTGGATGAAGCCTGGTCGAGTGGGGAGGTGTCCCTGCCTAGGGACTAGATGATCTCTAAGGTCCATTCCAACCCCTAAAATGCTATGATTCTATCCCTGGTACCCTGTGCCAGTCCTCGCTGCAAACATGCACAGCTCAGGTGCCCCAAACACAGTATCCCATGGGCTCATTGCAGACCCCACTCAGCTCCAGCCTAGGCTCTGCCTGGCTGCTGGCACAGCTCAGTCACTCTGGCCCATGCCCTGGCATGCACCAGCCTCCCCAGACCTCCTGATTTTGCCATTTTCCGGGTGCTGGAGGCAGCAGTGCCTCACTCCTGCGCCGGCGAGGGCTCCAATCTGTTCCTCATTAGGAGGGGCAGACAGCCCAGCGCAGGAGTCTGAGCCCTAATCTCCTTTCCAGTTGGTATCCGTCAGCAGATGTACAACAAGTGGAGGGATATTTTAGCGGGCATGTGTGGGACAGAGCCATTGGCTTTTTTTCCAGCTGGGGAGGTGGATGAAATGCCATGGCTCGAGCTGAGGCTTTGCCAGTCACACGCCAAACCCGACGGCAGGTCCCGGCGCGGTGGTTTGTTTTACCAAGGTCTTTGTTGGAAGAAGTGGTGATGAAGTTAACAGCCTGTGAGCCATAATTGGCTCACATTAAATCAAGGAAATGATATGTTTTGTTTTGCCCTTTTTTTTTTTCCCCTTTTTTAAATCATATGAAACAGGCAAAACCCACACAGAGCCAAGGAAGGAGCAGGCAGCAGCTCTCAGGAATTTAGGGGGGAGATTTGTGTCCCAAGGGTAAAGAAATCCAGTCCTTGCCATCAAAGAAAAAGTAACTTTGCTTTAAAATACCCAGCAGAAATGGGCAAGAGAAGGGGATCCAAAAAAACCCCAGGTTGTAGTATCACAACCATCCCTACTCCAAAGCCTGTCCCAACAGCTCATGAACCTCAACCGGACACACCATAAAAAGAGCACTAAAAAAAAAAAAACCTTCTTGAAAGTCATTTTATTTATCTCCCTGTCCCAACAGCTCATGAACCTCAACTGGACACACCATAAAAAGAGCATTAAAAAAAAAAAAATCTTCTTGAAAGTCATTTTATTTATCTACTCACCTCTCAGCCATTACAGGGTGTCAAAATCCTCATTAGTGCCTGTGGATATATAGGATATTTCAGAAAGGAAACTTTCTTGTGCTTGTTCTTAGCATATATTTTTAGCCCTGTGGCTATGTCCTGGATGTGAGCTGAGTGATGGCAGAATCATCTTCTCAAGGTCACAGGTCACACCTAAGCCATCAGGTCATGAGAGGGATAACACCATCCCCTCAAACCTGCCCTGGAGACATTCCCTCAGCCCTTCAGGGCTGGAATGGATTCCCACAGACATTGCCAATGGTCCCAACTACAGCATTCAAGCAAGGCAAGACACAGATCTAAGGATGCAAGGACAACCAGGGACCAGCTCCAAGCACTGCTGGCTGTATCCTTCCCCCTCTCAGGAGCCACCACAGCCCTGGGGAAATTCAGGCTCCAGAAGGAGTGTGACCACCGCATGGCACGGAATCCTGTGATCTGCCCCCACGTCCCCTTTTTACCCACTGCCTCAATTTCACTTGTTCACACAAGCACTGGAACTTGTGGGTCACAAGAATTCACGTGACCTGAAAAAAAGCCCCACAAGCAGGTAAAACTATCCTACTTTTGGTAAACCACAGAACTGAAGGTCACACACACACATCTTCCAGCTCATCCTGGTTCCTGGGTTAGCCAGGTTGGAAGTGGGACACCAAAATTCCTATGGTGGGATGAACAACTCTTCCATTTGCATGGCTACCAGAAAACACCCAAAAACTCACCACTTTCTAACTTACAAACAAACCAAACCCAAATACCCTCAATGGGAAATTCTAATTCTGTTTGGGAATGTCATTTCCAAACAGCACATGAAAAATCCCAATCTGACCCAGCAAATATTTATCCCCACAAAATTTCCACATAAACCCATCACTTTCGTCAGTGGGTCTGGACACTGAGCAGAGTGGGAAGGCAGCAAGAGGAGAGTTGGGAGGCACAGGGAGCAGCAGCTTTGCCCAGAGAGTCAGAGCCACAGCCCCTGTGAGCCCATCACACAGATCACTGCAGACATGGCAAGGCAGCTCCAGGCTCAGAGGCAAGATTCAGCCTTTTCCAACACATTCCTAGCAGGTATCTGATATTTTTTCAAAGCCAGTTGCACCTTTTTTCCAAGACATTAAACCCATACTCTGCTCCCAAGCCCTGCAGCACTCCATCATTCAGCACCAGAGCAGAGCAGAGAGGATCCTGTCTGACACACACTTCTCAGTCTATTAGGCAGTTATTCCTCTGCTCTGTGTTTGGATACTTACAAAGCCATTACCAACCCTTGCATGCACATCCATCATCAGGCCTTCAAACTCCAGAAAGTCCCAAAAAAACCTATTTTCCACTCACCATGCAGCCTGCCAGGCTCTGTTCTTCTACTCTGCGTTCCTTCATCCATTGAAAGACATTTCAGCAAGTTCTGAGGCCAACAAAATAAACAGATGGCAGCCTGAAAGGTGGTGATTTTCTTCTCTGAGGGAGAGCAGGGTGAGGGATACAGCCAAGGAAGAGCTGAGTCTTGTCTGACTGGTTGGAAAAGCTAACCTGGGATCCAGGTGCCAATGCCTATCAGGAGCTGGGGGGGCAGGCACTGCTTTGCAAAGTCATGGGGGCTTGGAAAACTGCAGGAGGAGCAGCCATAAATGCTTCCCAAGCTCAGACTCCCTCATATCCACAAGCACAATGCCTCAGGGGTGCACCCAGTGTGGTGCCAGTCCCCACCAAGCATTCACCCTCCCTCCATGTGCCCACAGAAGTCACCACAACTGTGTGTGGCTCTGCAAAGTGTTTTGCAAGGAGATGGTTCACTACACCTCTGCACTGCCCTGATGTCTCCCCAACAGGGATCATGTACTCCCCAAAACCACCCACAGAGCAGTACCATGCTGCAAAACACCAGCTCTGCTCCAGCCTCAGGGGATGTGGGTGATGCAGAGAGAAGAATCCTTGTCCCAGCCCAGGGAAAACTGGCCCCAGGGCTGCCCTGACCCAGCAATCACCAGCTCAGACTCACAGGAAGATTTATGAAAGGATATGGCCAGATGAGAGATAGAGACAAATAGCCTCAAGGAGTGACTGATTTCTCCCTTACAAGAGGAATAGAAATTAATTTATGAATTGGGTTAGTCAAGTTGCCAAGTGTCTTTGATGCTGTTGATTTTTTTGCATATGTTCATGATCTATCTCACAGCTGTCAGAGGGGGAAGAAGGTCCTGTTGAGCCTTAGCAATGCATCACTCCAGCCCAGGCAGCCAACAGCTCTCAGCGAAACCAGATTGCCCTTTAATCAGCCACAGGTTGTGTTCCCAAAGTGGGCAGCTCATCCCTCTCTGATTCACCCTCCAGCACCTGGAGCCCTGAAACTTGCTGCAGACAGGGGAGAGTAGGACAGAAACCCCTTCCCCATGCCACTGGCCAAGCACAGCCCACCAGAGACATTGCTGACAGTCTTCTTTCACTTTACCCTCTCCTTGTGCACTTTGGTAGGATCAACAAGAAGTCAGGACAGTCCCCAGGGAGATGTGTATCAGGGACAAGGTGGTAGGTGCTTTATTCCTTGCCAACACTTCATTTTTAGAAAGAAACCACATAAGGCAGAGCAAGGATGTGGTGTGGGGACTCATTTCACCACACCTGAGGGACCTCACTTCCCTCAGGGGACACTGAGACCTGCCTGAGGGCTCAGCCCTGGCTCCTCAGTGCTTCCCAGTGTTACAGGTGTTTGGAGACTTTTCAAGACACAAAGTAATTTCCTGCTTGAAGCAGTTGACAAATCTGCACAGAATCTGGATAACCCTCCACATTTCAGGGAGATCCAACTGCTTTGGCTCAAGACTCCCCTCCAATATGCTTTTTCCCTCCCTAGATATAAGTGGGGAGGGGGTAAGGTTGGGTTGAACACTGCTTTCTGTCCCATGTCCAAGTAGCTTCAGGCTGAGGAAGGATACTGCATCATTCTGTAAGGTCTGTGACAAGTGTGGGTTTTGGGGCTGTCCTGTGCAGGAACAGGAGTTGGACTCAATGATCCTTGTAGATCACTTCCAAATCAGAATATTCTATGGTTCTATGATTCTAGGTGCATGCAGCAACCATGTGCCAAGGACATGGCCCAGCTTGGAACAGGGTCCCAGCCCCATCCTAACACCTCTCCCAGCCAAGGAAACACAGCACCCACCTCCTCCAGCCTTTGCTGCATCACTCTGCTTCCTTCCAAAAGCCTAACACAAACAGGGCTATTCAGGGGAAAGCCTTGATAATTAAGTTGTGTGATAAATACTGCAAAACCACCTAATGCACATTTATGGGCTTGACAATTCTTCAGTGATCTCTGCTTTTGTAAATCAGAAGCATGAGAATCAAATCCTTGGCTCAGCACCCAGCACTGCCACCAATTCCTCACACCCCAGCAGGACACAGTCTCTCCCAACTTCCCTTTCTGCCTCTGCAAATAGGAAGCTCTCAGCCCTTGTCTTTGACACCACACACCCCTGAGCACACCACAGACAAAGCAACACCAGTTTCACACCACTGCTTTAAGCAATATCACTCCCAGCAAGGACCACAACTCACCAAACAAACCTCTCTGAGAGCTGGTGGGACCCTACACAGTCCACAAAAAACTGCTGCCAAAGAGCACCATGATGAAAAGAGCCAGGAATAGCTAACCAGCAAGGCCACTTCTTGCTCTTTACTGATACTTATAGCAAAAACAAGGACCAGAGAGGAAAAAGAGCAAAACCCTTACCTTGCAGCCACGTTCCCCAGCAAGAACCTTCATCCTCAGCCTTTTACCAGATGAGCCCCAGCAGCAGCACCTTGCAGCTCTCCACTCTCTCTGCTACCACACTTTACTTTGAGGAGCCTTTTATATAGCTTATCATAGGGCTGAAAGGCAGCTGGTGTGGGGTGGAGCAGGGCAAATATGGCATTGCAGACTCAGTATATCTGATTCGGGGAAAACACCTGAGACCTAGAAGGGCAGAGTAGATACAGAATAATTTTCTCAATGAGTGGCCTTGGGGAATTTGAAGAGGAAGGGTGCTACAAAACCATGTAGTAGAAGCAAGCCCAGATTCCTGGAGCAAAGTGGATGCAAGGGAAGTGACTGATGGTGGCTGCTGATGGAGGGGGAGCCCAGGGCACAGGGTTCAGCTCCAGGTCTGTTGTGACATCCCTGCTTGGACCAACACAGTGCTGGAAATTTTCTGGATGATCTAACCTGGAGTCCTCCCAGTCCATGACCTTTCTTCCTGCAGAGACATCAGAGCCCCAAGTGCCTGAGTCAGCTGTAAATCCCCTGCACCAATCAGGCACTAAATGCAGCACTTGGTGGTTCCAGAAGGGGAACCAGTTTGCACGGAGGGAAGACATAGCAAGTCCTGGCTGATGCTGAAGCTTCACTGGGGCTCCCACACAGGTGTGGATGTGCAGAAACCATCCAGTTGGTGCCAAAAACACCAGGGACCAAGATGAATAATGGAAACAAGAAGAGCATTACAGCAGTTTAGGGAAATATATCTTTTGCTAATTAAATCCAAGTGGCTTTGGCCAGTAGGTTCAAGCCAGCAAGGTCCAAACTCACACTTTTCCTACAGGATGAGTTTGGACTTTACAGCCCTACAGGGATTGCAGATGTCTCAGCACACTGACCACAGAACTCTGAGGAGTTGAGGGGATCAGGGTGAGGGATAAAGGCTCATGTGGACAAGTAGAGACCCCCGAGAGCTGCACCCAGTGTGGCAGACATCCCACTCTCCCCTTTTCCAACCTCATCAGCACTCTTCATACTCAGCATCTGCTCCCTGTGCCCACTCCATGTGCATCTCCCCGTGGTTTCTTCTTCTTCAGCTCTGGTCTATGTTGAAAACCCTTTTCCAGGGTGGCTGCAGGAGCTCACACAGATGCAATTTACTCTTGTAAATAGAAGCAGCATTTGGCCAGTCTAACTGGCACCAGTTCCTCAAGGAGAGAGAGGTGGTCTTAGCAAAGGGACATTTGTACTGGTGAAAGCAGTTCTACAAGGATCAACCCTGCAAGTGTCACTGCAGTGACAGGGGTTTGGTGCCAATAGGGCTGGGCAGGCATGGGGTGAAGGCTGCAGGGCATCATTGTCACCTCGTGGCTCTTTTCCTGCTGGTTTTCCGGCCCCCCCAGTTTCCTCCCCAGGGGCAGCAGGCATGAGCTCATGAGGCACAGATTTCTCTGATTAGGCAAGACCAGGCAACCTCTTCCCTTTCGTTTTCAGTTACCTCTTCCTCCCCTTCCCCATCGTCATCGCTGAGCACCCGCCCCAAGCACAGCAGCACCACAACAGACACCAACCACGGCCATGGACCCGAGTGCACGGGAGCCCCTCGTGAGGAAGACGAGCTCCTCATATCAGACCTTCCCCAAGAGCACTGTCAGGAGGCTTGACAAGGAGTACCTGCAGTAAGGGCCAGGCTGGGGCCATAGGGTGGGCTGAAAATTGGGCTGTGCTCTCCATCCTGAGGGCACTGGGTTTGGGGGAGCTGGGGGAAGAGCTGGTTCATACTGCTGCTGTTTCTGAGCTGCCCAGGTGTGTGGTGCTGCATGAGACCATCTGGGAGAGTGATGGGTGTGTGTGCTTTGGGGCATCCAGTCCCATGGGGGCATGAGATCCTGCTGGGGGCTTTGAAAGAACCTCTTCCTTGCTCTGGCAGGATGAACTGGTTGCCAGTGATTGTGGTGCCACCCAGCTCCAGCTTCTGCTTCTCTTGATTTGTTGAGCCCACTGAAAACAGCCTGAGGCAGAGAAGAGCATCGGTGGTGCCCAGGGAACAGGCTCTCACCACCTGCCATGCAGCAGGAACTTGGAGAAACCCCATGGGCTTAGGGCTGTGTTGGGACATTCCCTGGGAAAATCTCTCCACGGGTGTCACAAGAACTTTGACAAAGGCTGGGGGAAGCAGCAGGACAGAGATTAAGCTTCTGCTGGGTGCAGTAAGGGCAGCCAACACATCCATCTCTCTCTGCCCTTCCCTCAGGAGCCTCCACAACAAGAGGCTCTACCTGGCCGTGTTCGCTGCTGTCCTGGGGAACTTCAGTTTCGGCTTTGCCCTCGTTTACCCATCACCCGTCATCCCTGCACTGGAGGCTCACCCCAACCCTGCACTGAGGCTGGATGGGCACACAGCATCCTGGTTTGGGGTAAGGAGTTGGGTTGTCCCTGCTGGGGTGTGTGGAGGGAGCCCAGGCTGACCACAGCCCCTCTCTGTGCCCCACAGTCGGTGTTCACGCTGGGAGCTGCAGCAGGGGGACTCAGCACCATGCTGCTCAATGACTGCCTGGGCCGCAAGCTGAGCATCATGTTCTCAGCACTGCCCTCCACCCTGGGCTATGTGCTGATGGCCAGTGCCCAGGGGGCCTGGATGCTGCTGCTGGGCCGTGTGCTGACGGGCTACGCCGGCGGTGTGACATCTGCCTCCATCCCGGTAACGTGTCAAGGGATGGAGTTCGCAGGGAATTGCAGGGTGGGAGATGCTGTGGTGCTGTAGCTGAGCCTGGAGTGTCTCTTTTTTGGAGGCATCAGCAGAGCTCTAAGGCTGTGGCTGGGCAACTGGCAATGGGGAGGATGGGCTGCCCGAGGAGGTGGTGGATTCACCATCCCTGGAGGTTTTCAAGACGAGACTGGATGTGGCACTTAGTGCCATGGCCTAGTAACCATGATAGGGTTGGACTCGATGATCTTTGAGGTCTCTTCCAACCAGGTTGATTCTATGATTCTATGCTCTGGATTAGCAGCCCTGGCATGGCCAGCCTGAGTTGAGCCTGTTGATGCTGGAGATTCTTGTCTGCAGAAAAGGAAAGGCAGGTCCTCCCCCCAGCCCTGCTCCTCCCAGCACTTATTTCCTCCCAAACACCACTCTCATGTTTTATGCAGAGGGGAAGATGAGAATTGAGTAACCCCAGGGCACATCTTTCCAGTAACGGAGTCTGACCATGCCACTGGAGCACTTCTTCCGTGCTGGGGCAGGGAGGGAAGTGGAACTGTCCCCTCTGCCACCCTAGACCAGCTCATGACACTGGACCAGTCAAGTCTCCACCCCAAGAGGGCAATTTCCCAACAGTTTGGGTTTCCCCTGGCCACAGGGTTTGACTGCAGGATGACAGAGGGCAGGTTTGTGGGGTGACAGCTGGATGTTGCAGCTCTGCTAAGTGTGTTTTGTCCCTCTCTAGGTTTACATCTCGGAGATCTCCCACCCTGGGGTCAGGGGTATGCTGGGTGCTTGTCCTCAGATCATGGCAGTGCTGGGCTCCCTCATCCTGTATGCACTGGGCAAGTATCTCAGTGTTTGGAGGGCAGGAAACCCTCAGTGAGACTGTAGGGAAGGGGAGCTGAAAATAAACAACTGTCTCAGCGAGCTGATAGATTCTTCCCCTCGTACTCTCCACCTCAGGTGTGATAAGGAGCTCTGGACAGGGTCACCCATGTGCACCTTGCACTGGTGTGTGTGTGCTCAGAGGGATGAATCCATAACCCACATGAACACATGGCCATCACCATGCCTGGAGACCCGGGTCCTGCTGAGGTTTATCAGGGCTGAAGGGCAGCATGCACTTACCTGCATGTACACCTCCTGCCAGCATGTGTCCTGGTTTCTCAGGATTCTGGTTGGGAACTCTCAGATTTGGGAGAGCTTGCTGGAATTGCCCCTATCATACAGCTGAAAATGCTGCTTGGCTAGAAGAAAATGTATGCAAAATCTTCTTTCAATCATTATTATTTTTTTCCTGCTGGATTTATTAGCTTAATTATTGTGGTACCCATATGGAGGCAAGGCCAGGACATCCATCCCTGTGTGCTTTCCCCCCTAACCATGCTGCTCTGGCAGGGCTGGTCCTGGACTGGCGCTGGCTGGCTGTCGCTGGGGAGGTGCCTGTCCTTGCCATGGTCCTCCTGCTCTGCTTCATGCCCAACTCTCCCCGGTTCCTGCTCTCCCAGGGGAAGGATGAGCAGGCCCTGAGGTCGCTGTGCTGGCTGCGTGGCAGTGACACAGACTATGCCCAGGAATATGAGCAGATCAAGGACAGCATGAGGAAGCAGGTGAGGAAGCTCAACACCAGCATGGAGAAATGTAACATGAAAATACAAAATCCATCCTTTGGGCAACTCCTGAGCCATTCTCTTGGTGCCTCAGTGTTGCCCAGAGATGGTATCACTTCAGCCTTTTGGCTTTGTCCCTTCCAGAGCCGTCGGGTTTCCTTTGCTGAGATCAAGGACCCCTTCATCTACAAGCCCATCCTGATCGCAGGGGGAATGAGGTTCCTGCAGCAGCTCTCAGGTGTCACCTGCATCCTTGTGTACCTGCAGTCAATATTCAAGAAAACAGCTGTCATCCTGGTGAGCCCTGAGGTTCAGCCCCTGCTCGGGCTGTCTTGGCTGCAGTGATGGCTGTCCAATGCTCCATGTACCCTACAGACATAAGACCCCAACTTTGAAGCCTTTTCTAAAGCACCTGGTTGGCAGCAAATGCCAAGCACCTGTCCTGCAAGAGGCTGCATGAAGGTGGGGAGCAGGACTGGCCCCACTGACTCCCTGCTCTCCTCTCAGCTTCAGGCTTGTCTTCTCCAGTCTCTTACTAGGAGGACAGTTTTTGGCCAAATCATCAGTCAGGTCAAGGCAGCACCTGTAGGAACTTGTCCCTTCCCTGTTCCAGCTCAGCTTCCCCATTGCTGTTTTTTTGTAGAAACCAGAGTATGATGCAGCTCTTGTTGGCTTGGTACGTCTGTTCTCAGTGGCCATCGCTGCCGTGTCAATGGATAAAGCTGGGAGGAAGATTCTTCTTTTTGTATCAGGTATGTCTCCCTTTCACAGCTGTGCAAAGGAAGGTAAGGATTTCCAGGAGCTCTGCAAATGTGAAGGAGTGGAAAATTCAGCCCTACGGGACTCGGGGGAGGGGGAGGTCTCTTTCCTTTGGTGGTGCTCTGTTTCTGAACAGAGGCATTCCCAGGATCTCAGTCCTTGGCATGGAGGGATCACTCACCCTTTGTTCCCACTGTGCTGTTGCATCTCTCCACAGCTGGTGTCATGCTGGTCTCCAACCTGACCATGGGGCTCTATATCCACTTCACGACAGCTTATCACAATGACACCATTACCAACAAGACCCTGGTGAGCCCTACCAACCTCCAACAAACTACATCACCCTCATCCCTCTCCTGGCAACCATGTTCTTCATAATGGGTAAGTGCAGAAAGCAAGAGCACCAAGGACCCTCATCACAGGACTGGGTACCAACCAGGGGAGATGTTTCTCAACTGAGACAGGGAAATAAAAGGGCAAGGAGATTGGGTTTGGAGGTGGCAAGAAGCCAGATGTACCTGGAAGACCAAGAAAGATGGCATCTGGTATCACTTGGAGGACTGACAGTATGAATGGGGGGATAATGATTGCTGGGGTTGCAGAGCAGGATTGCACAGGGCTCTTCTGCACTCCTCAAGGAGCTTTGAATCTTCAATAACTTTCCCTCCTGCCCTGCAGGTTATGCCATGGGCTGGGGCCCCATCACCTGGCTGCTGATGTCGGAGATCCTCCCTCTGAAAGCCCGTGGGGTGGCCTCAGGCCTCTGTGTTGTTGTGAGCTGGCTGACAGCCTTCACCCTGACCCAGTCCTTCCTCTTTGTTGTGGTGGGTACTGCCCAGGAGTGTGTCCAGCAGCTCCTCGTCAGACCCTCTCTGCATCAGCTCACATCTGCTTTCTGTCCCACTTTCCAGAATGCCTTTGGCCTCGAGGTGCCCTTCCTGTTCTTTGCTGTCATCAGTGCTGGGAACATCTTATTCACAGGCTGCTGCGTTCCCGAAACCAAAGGCAGATCCCTGGAACAGATCGAGGCCTTCTTCAGGACTGGTCGGAGGTCCTTCATGAGGTAGGAGCTCCCATCATCTGCTGTGCTGGGCTCATCATCCACAGGCTCAAGGGCAAAGCAACTGTTGTGCTGCTGGAGGTGGAGGTTGGAGCTCTCTGTGACGGCGATGGGACAGGAACAGGCAGCAATGATCATCTCACTTTGGGTGTAGAAGTTGCCAACTGGAACTTTACCTTCTCTTTCCATCATTCAACACTATTTGTTGCTCTCTGGGCAACATGTCAACCCATGGGATGGGACCAGGTGACCAGTGCCAGGCTGGAGATAAGGATGTCCTGGAAAATAAAGGTATGGCTGCAGACAGGAGACCATGGATGTCCTTTGCTCAGCAGCCACCAAAGCAGCCGAAGAGCCTGAGGGTTTGGCTGGAGCAGAGGTGACAGCTGGAGCAGATCTGGCAAAATCTCATCATGTAGTTGCAAGAATAAAACAGTTTTGCCTTCAACTGCAAGATATTGCCCTAATTTATGGAGAAGGGAGCTGCTGGCAGGTGGGATGGGAGAGGCAGGCCAGGACTGTGACAAGGGGCCCACAGCAGTCTGCAGCTTCCCAGATGAGTCTTGTGTACTCCAAGACTGTAAAAGAGGCAGAGCCAGGTATTTTATATAAAAAGTTGCCACATTTTATTGCTCTAAAAACACACATTACACTAGAAGCCCTAATGAACAAGACCAAATACAGTTCACAAAGTAAATCCAGGACAAAAGAAAGAATGGGAACAGACAAACATTCAGCTGTAGTGCAAGTGATTCACTGTAGGAAAGACACAGTGAGTACTGACAACACTTTGTACCAGGGTGGGTCCTTCCCACCACAGGATTTTACTCATCCACAAAGGAAGGTGGATGTGCCTCCATCACGGTTGTGTGGAGCCTCCACCTCCATCAGTTTGAGATTTCAGCTGCATAGTTAGTAGCAAATCACTCTCACTCCTTTCCTGTGTGTCCTGCAAGATTAAGGACTTGTTTAATTACTGTTTGGAGCCTAACCCTAGGTAAGACACAGTGGCAGGAGGTGGTTATGGCTGTGAGGAATGAATGGCCTTGCTGAGTCTCACATCTGACCTAACTCCTCCCAAAAGAGCAGCACAACAAAGGCTGAGCTGGGAGAAGATGTGCCCAAGCATTTGTCCAACCTCCTGGAATGCACTTGGCACCTCGAGGGCTGGTGGGGATGTCTGTGTCCTCCCATTCCTGGGACATTCAGCCTGCTGTCACAAGGAAGCAGGAGCTAACCCAACATACATGACCCAGCCCTCATGATATGCCAGCAGCCATTTAGATCCCTTGCAGCAGGACATGAGAGAACTCACCTAAGAGAAGATGAAAAGGATTGATTTAAAGCAGCCTGGGACAGAGGAAGAGAGGTGGGCCAAACAAAAAAAACAGAGACAACATTCACTATTAGACCTATGCTGCTGAGACCCTTTTCCAGAAAGATGTTCAGCCCTGGCTGGAATATGACTGTTTCTAAGCATGGCCCGACTACAGGAGGTCTCAAGAGCCTCTGGTTTCCACTGACCTGCTGAAGATCAGGATCTCTGGCAGCCCTGTGCTAGAGTGTTCTCTTTCTCACATGGCTATGGACCAGGTCTTGATATCTTCACTTCAGTGAAAGACTTCCCTGAAGACAATGGATTTTTTTTCCTGAGGAAAAAAATGACAAGGATGAATTGAGCTTCCCAGGGCTCAGCCTAAGGAGGAAATGCCCAAATATGAAATGAGGTTGAACTCTTCAGGCCCTGTGAGAACCTCATTCAAGAAGAACTTTCTGAATGACTTCCTTTCTTCGATATAAAAAGTCTGAGGGGTTTTGCTACAGCATTTAGAGTCTGAGAAATCACAGTGGCTCTTTCCAGAGGTAGAATGGTGTTTTTATTCACTGCACACACAGAGAATCGATGGGTGTTACAAAACCAGCTCCTGCCCAGGGCAGGGATGTCTGGGGATGCAGCAGAAAGTGAGCTCTGCTCTGCTCTTCACGCCCAATGGACAGCCCCAGGGGACAGTGGCTGAATGGGACATGGAAGAGTCACACACTGTGTAAGTGCTCACGTGGTGACTGGTGTAACAGCCACTGCTGAGGGCACAAGTGCTGCCAGTAATCAGGTGTCCTTCTACACTCTGTGTCAACAACTCACTGTAGTCAATGCAGCACCCACTCTCAACTTCTCACATAGCAAACCTTCTGTCCCATCATCTCCCAAAAGGCCTTTCCAGGACCTGGCAAGAAGAACCTCTTCCATAGAGACCCTGTGGATTAGCCATTCAGCCTGGATGCCATTGGTGGGGATTGGGTTGAGCCTATAAAACCTCTAGAGAAGGGCTTTGAACTTCATTTGTCCTTACACAGCTCCAAGCACCCTCAGGGTGCCTCTACACACAATTAATAAGCACCATGCACTGTGAACAGGCATATTAACTACTGTGATGCTACTACTCTAAAGGTTCTTTCTATCTCCACGAAACAGCCTCCTGTCTACACAGAGATGAGACCATCTAACTGTCACTACAACTTTTATAAGCCACAGGTGCTGTCACCAAGCCTAACTGCATCGATGGCAGCCTCTGGCTTGGTTTCAGCTGAATCAGATGGCTGAAATTCCCAAGAGTTCCCACTCCAGACAGGCACCTGTAGGAGTCAGCACACTTGGAGCACAGATCTGAGACACCTCCAGTTGCAGCAGGCACAGACCTGCTGTCTTTAAGCATTGTGGCCAAAGGCTCCAGCTCAGCTCTTACAGAAGAGTCCCTGAGGCCCATTTATAGCCCAGAGCTGAGAGCTGAAACCTGCTAACAGTGGCAGATGGATGCAGATTGTTTGCTTGCCTGGGCCCCAGTGTGAGAGCTCACTGCCACAAAACACACTATGACAGCACTCCTGGCACCCAAGGGATTCCTGCCTTGGTGTCAAGGGAGCAGAGCAGTCCCTCCATGGTGATGAGCCCTAGAGCAGCACCCACCTGCCCCAACCCCAACTCCACTGCTGGTCCAAGGTATTGGGACAGTCAGATGAAGCTAGTGAGGGTCCCACCACTTTCATGGTTCCTCAGCCAGTCTGGAAGCATCATCCCATCACCTCTGCTTTGCCTTTCACCTCTCATCAATAAAGCTACTGTGGAGCTACTCACAGAGCAAAGCAGTCACTACTAAAGACATGCTCACAGCTACGTGCATGTCTGCAACATTCCTCTACTAAACACTACACAAGTCCCCAAACCCCATGCCCAGCTACTCCCCAGCACAGCTCCAGCCCCAGCTCTGCCAGGGATGTGCTGGGGTCGTTCAGCTGATGGGAACACAGCAGAGGAAGGACAGGGTATACAGATAGTTTTCAACATGACACTGCTCAGAGGCTGGTGGACAGACCCATCTGACAGACAGCACTCAGCCTCCAGCAGCACTTCTCAGGCCACAGCACAGCCCCTCTGTACCCATGGATACAACAACTGGGGACACAAAGTGCTGGTGGCAGCTTCAATCCAGCAGTAACAGTCTAGTTTTCCTCCCTTCTCTCTCCTAGAAGAGGGGGGAAACACACTTTGTCAAGCCAGTGGCTCAGAACAAGCCAAAAAGGGTCAAAGGACAACACACTTTTCAAAGTCTAATGCTATGAAGGCTGAAATTGGATTTTGCAGCACCTCAGTTACAGCAGCCAGGGCTGTCCCTGGGCTCAGAGAGCTCTGGTGAAATGAGGCAGCACTTTGAAGGACAGGAAGGAAACAGAGCACTCCTTTCTCCTATGTCCAGAGAAAACGAGTTCCATCAAAATACTTAAATAACTCAAAATAAATTATTCCCCATTTTCCTAATCAAACCAAAAGGCAATCATGTAAAAATCAAATAAGTTAAACTCCCCAGAAGAAACCATGATGAGATGAGGGGGATCTAGATCTAGCAAGCAATTTTGTTCTGCATGGTACAAAGTAAACAGAAAATACAATGTGAAAACCACTGATGGAGCCCAGAATAATGAAGCAAGACATCCCAGCTGTCCACACTGAAACAGTGCAGCCTCCTCTATGTTTGCACAGGAAGGATATGGCACCTTCCCATACTCAACCAGCTCAGTGCTGAGGCAAAAAAAAATGAGCCCAAAGACAAAGGCTGTACCAGGCAAACAAGGAACAGGTCCCTTCCACAAAGGGATAGGTCACAGGAGCAGGGATGAAAGGAGATAACAGAGCAGAGTCCCAGACTCATAAGGGAAGGATGCTCTTGCACATAAGTAACCCTTAAACCAGCAAAAAATCCCACTTGGCTTCAGCAATAACACCCTTTTTCAGCTGAGGTACAGCCAACCTTGTTTCCATCTGCCCCAGTAGAAGAGTGAAGCTTAAGAAACGTGCCCTTATTAAGACAAAGCAATTAGTTCTCATAATTCAAGTACATTGCAGTAACTGCCTGCAGCTGTATCCAGAGGAAGCAAGGACTGTGCTTTGTAGGTCCCAGAATCTGCCCCAGCTCCTCTGCAGAGATGGTTATTGTCATTCCATGTTTTCCTGCTATAATTCCTTGCCCATGCCACGATGCCTCTGGTGTGTGGCCTTGCTGGACCCATATTAAAATAAACTCATTGGAAGAAGACCAAGCTTGAGCATCATGGGGCATTGCAAACCCTGGGTTAGTGTGTTATACCTGGGAAGGGCCACTCCAGACAGCATTACTAAACCTGTGCAACCTGCAGTGGCAGGTTACCCCTGCCAGCAGCTCCCTGACTCCCACAAGGCCAGAGCAGGCAAAGAGCTGACAGGTTATCTCTGTCCCTCTTCACCCATCCAGGCAGCAGTTCCCAAAGGGGCATTCTTGACTCCAAAGAAAAGCTGTCTGTTGAGGCTAAGAAAGCAGCACCCAGTGAGCCAGCACCTCTGCAGCAAAACAAAAAAACAGATTAAAAAATAGGGGGACTGTGAGATATTTGGTTGAGAAGGAGAGAGGGGCCAATGCACTGAGGTCTGGCTGCTGGTGTGAGAAGAGGCCACAGTCTGCCCCAGCCCCTGAGATTTCCAGTTGCTGCAGTGTCCAGGGAAATCATGGTGCAGCAGAGAGGGGAGGAGGCAGAAGGAAAGGCAGAGTGGATTTCCATATCTTCACCATCTCAGTGCCCAGGAGAGGTTACCCTGATCTTGTGTGCTTCAGAGAGCCTGTCCCTCCAGGGTCCCCGTGAGCTTCTCTTCATCCATTTGCTTCTGCTGCTGGTGGATCCGAGCGTAGGAAATGGCATCTCCCCTGCAGAGAGAAGGGACAGTGTGGGGCTGTGAGCTCCATGTGCCCATTGTGGTGGGTACAGTCCCTGGCAGTGAGATTTCCCAACTCCCAACCCTCCATGCCAAGGGATGCCAGGAGTGAAATGAGACTTGCTGTTCCTCTCCAACCCCCACAAATTGTTTACCACTCCAGAGCTCAGCCCATTCACCCAACAGCTGTGGGAAGAGGGATGGAACCCACAGAACAACCTAAACTGATCTTCCAAGGAGAAGCTCAGAGCTTCAGCAAACACTGGGACCTTCCCTCCCAGGGCTCTGACATGATAGCAGGGAGATATTCCCTGGCATTATCTACACCTGAAAGCACAGATAGTGCAAGAGGAAGGCGGAGACTTAGGGAGGCAGGTGGGATGAGGGCTGGAGCTCCACCTCCCCCTTCCCTGCCCTTCAGGAGCAGACAGATCTCCCTTACTTCTTGCCAAGTGCTGACAGCCCATAGAGCACTCCGGTGGCGAAGGCGATGGCGTTTCCAAAGAGCGTGGTCAGCGTCAGGCTGAGGATGACAGGGAACACAGCCATCCTGGAAGATAGAGGCACCCTCAAGGCCAGGTTCCACTCCCTGTGGAATGCAGGGATGCTCATCCACCACGGTGTGATGTATCCCACCCTGACCCAGGAGTATCCTCACCCGCAGTAGAAAGCAGCTTTCTGCCAGGCTCGCAGCTTGTCTGCCTTGGCGGAGACGATGTTGGCGAACTCGATGAACTGGCAGCAGAAAGGAGCTTCACACAGGAACAGCACAAAGGCATTGAGCCTCCAGAAAGAGGAAACCAGAGTTAATCCTGCCCACGTGGCCAGCAATGCCCTCCAATCCCCCTGAGACCAGACACTCCATGCCCAAATGCAGGTGAAGGGAATGGCACGGCTAGACCACACTGTGCTCCCCTCCTCTTCCTTGTAATTCCCAAACCCTGCTGCTCTACACTTCTTTTGGACAAGTGTATCTCAGTATTTACCTAAAAAAAGGCATAAAGAAATACTACAAATAGAATACACTCAACATTTCAACTTGCCTGATGGAGCAAGATCTGGTAATTCCCAGAGCCTGATGGATGTTCTGCTCCCATCCACTGCCCAAGCAGGGCAGCTCTGCCCTTTCTTCAGTAGGACCTAATTAACAGACCCCCCCTCCCAGCAGCAAAAATGAAAAGAAACTCTGCTCACATCATCCACACGCCGGCTGCGATGTTCAGGGGGTTGATGGTGACACAGTTCCAGAGACCAGCAAAGGCACAGGCTGCAAAGCAAAGAGGTTTTCAGAGACCACAAAGACCAACCTTGTGTGCCCATCCACGAGCTCTTAGTCAGCACCTCTAGGCACTGCAGACCAGCACTGGAGGGTGAGTGGAGAGGTCTGATGGCCCAAAAGGAGCCCTGGAGGCAGGGGAAAGGATTGCCAGCTCCTCTATCCAGGCATCCTTTTGCTCCAAGCCTTGGTGTCTCAGCATGACACTTGCACAACTATATCCCTTGTGTAGAACAACAGAGCATTGGTTTTACACAGAGTCCTGTACGTGCAGCTTGTTTTTATCTGCCAAGGAATTATTGCTTTGTCCCGGGGTGAACAAAGCAGTGCCAGCAGGCACCACCTCTGAGCAGCACAGGGAAAGTACAGCAAAAACATGACTTGTACACAGGAAAACAGTAAACACAGCAGAGGTGAACCACACACTGCTGGTTCTGTGCAGCTCTGCTCGAGATGGGCAAAAAAGAGCCAAGTTTGGGTCTCTGCTAATACAAAAATGGAAGCGAATAAAGCAGAGCCCAATAACAGCCGCAGCACTCCTGACTCTGTAATGCAAGGAGAGGAACCAGGCAGCAGCAACCAAGCTGAGCTGCATCCACCTCCTTCCTGCCTCATTAAACTTGCAGAGCATTTCTGGTACTTGATACTGTTCCTTTCCTCCACCGATGCTGCACCCTGGGAACCCGAGCCCAGGTGGGAGGGCAAAGAGACACAGGCTGAGTCCACAGTAAACAACACCACCCTGCAAAACTCCAGCTAAAATTAATTCTGTAGTCCTTAAAGGCTGTCTTAAGGATGATTAGAGGCATGATGGAGAGCAGCAGAGTCCCTCTCTGAGAATGAGACCAGCCTGGGATCAGGGAATTCAGTCTGCTGTGAGCAGTCCTGACCTTCAAACGCCTGGCACAAGCTTGCAAGGTTTCTTTAACCAGTCACTGCTGAATCCTCAAAGTTCCTTTAAAAATAGTTATCCTTCTTTACCAGACTGGGAAGCAGAATGGCAGGCAATGCCAGGACCAATCTAAGGGCAACCCACGAGCGAGTGACCTCCTGGTTTTAGGAATCACCCCAAAACAACCCTCGAGCACTGAGTGTCCCTGCAGCAGTCTCAGCTCAGCAACCACCCTGGTTGCCAATGGACTAACGACCCAGGAAGCCTGAGCTGAGCAAGTCCCTACGTCAGCAAAGCACCAACCAGCAGGAAGGGAGTCAAAGGTTCAGGATGGCAGGAACACTGCACTCGGAGGTGGCTGCCAACAGCCACAGAGACAGATAACGATTGGGTGACCTTGGGTCTCCTTTGCACAGCAGCACATCCCACAGCAGCCTGGTACATCCCTATCCCACCAGGATGGGATCAGCTCCTGCTCAGCAGCCAAAAAAAGGATGGGGTTACCAAGCCAGAGATTTCCTTCTGCAAAACAGAAGCCTCACAACAGGGTTAAAATGCAGTTAGTGCTCAGTGGCACGTAAGCTATGGAAGACAGACAGTTCTGCCATTTGTTTAACCGCTGTCCCATCTCGAATCCCTGAGGAAGCACAAATAACTGGGAGCTAAAACAGGGGGGGAAGGACACCCTTCCCTACAAAGGCTCTATTCATTTCCAGCAGCTGGTCACTGTCCTCAACACAAGCCTATTTTTGCTCCTAGAGCGTTTTACAAAAGCCACAGACTCTCATCCTATTACGAACAGGAACACAAGGGAGAGAAGGGACTTGGCCAAGGTCACCAAACCAGCGTGTGCAAGAGCCAGAAACAAATCCTGAACCTTGTCTGTCTGGTTCCTGCTCTGGCCCCTAGACTTTTCTGGCTTAAGCAAGTTGTGGCTGCAGGTGTTTGCATGTGGAAGATGTTGTCTGCCAGTCTCACCTCCACTAACAAAGTTTCTCTTCCTTTCTACAGGGAATTTTTCCTTCTGTAAGAAATAATCCAGCCCTGTAGCAGCACCACAAACCAGTTGCTCACAATCCTTGTAAATGAGTTCTGTTCTTTCACAGCAAGCTCTGAGAATAGCAGCAAACTCCAGCCTTGCTGTTTTATTCATCACCTCTTCTCCAAACCATCCACCTTCGCCAAGGTAATGTTCAACAAGCAGCATTTTGAAGAGGAATGTTACCAGCACGAAGCACTGGTTGCCTCTTTCCACAGTCCCTCATTTCCCTGCTCACAAGCAGAGTTTGTGTCTCACACTGCCTGATGAACCTTGTGAAGGGAGACAGTCAGGGCTACAGAGCAAGCTGTCACTCCCCAAATCACTGGCAATCCTGTTAAGAACCTGCTCTTCTTCCAAAAGCTTCTTCTCTCAGACTCACCCAAAGACGTAAAACTCTCAGCTTTCCTGTAAAAACAAGCCATGAGTTCTCAGAGCTGTGAACAAAAGGTTGGGAAAATAATCCAAGTATAACTCAGCTGCTTTGAAACAAGAAGACAGAGGGGGAAAAAAAAGTCTCCAGAGATTTTTAAGCTACTCATGAGCTGCTCTAGCATGAGGTTGGCAATGCCACCAGTGTGAGCCACCAGCTCTTCATCCTCCAGCCACATCTCCCTGAGCTCTGCATGGGACAAAACTGCAGGGAGAATGCTGAGGCTCCAGCTCCAGTCCCAGCCCGTGGGAAAGAAGCTGCTCCACTAAACCCCCACCTGGGACCTGTGCTGCAGACACATCCCAGCTGGTCTCCTGGCCCTCAGCCTGGCCCAGAAGCGCAGGGGCCTCCGGCAGGGCATGGCGAGGCCAGGATGTCTTGCCCTGTAAGAGCAGCCCTACCAAATCTTGTCACACCTCCAGAATTTCAGCACCTAAGACATAAACCAGGGCAAGCAGCACATGTTTTACCAGCCCAGCCAAACAGGGCTGTCATGAGCCTGCCCAAAGATACCACAGCCTACAAATGTCAGCTCCA
>NW_008691093.1:22146-22394 GCF_000695815.1 Acanthisitta chloris | reverse complement strand
CAGGAATGGGAAGGGGTAGGGAGAGGGGGATCAGATGAAATGCTACAGCCAAGGGAATAAATCAGGGCTGACTGCACTGGCTGAGAAACACTCTTGTTTGACTCAAAGTTGTGGACCTGAAGCAGAAGAAATTCTCCATCCTGTGCTCTGCAGGAGATCAGACTAAGCGGTCATAACAGTCCCTCCTGCTTTTAAGAGCTATTAATCTCTCCACAGAATGTAGCAAAACAGCACTACAGGACAGGCTG
>NW_008691093.1:11916-21578 GCF_000695815.1 Acanthisitta chloris | reverse complement strand
ATTTTTTTCAGCAGCAGGTAATTCAGAGCTCAGCCAACTCACTCCTCTGTGTTCTCTGTGTCCTACCAAACTCCTTGAAAACACACAACACAAACCATTATTCACCTTCAAAAACATCCACAGCAGGCCCTCTGCAATCAGCAACAGGAGGAACAAGAAACACACTCTGACAGTCAGGATGGGGAAAGAAAATAAGTTGCAGGAACATACAAACACCCAAAAGTCAAATAGGAAGAACCAAACCCCATGGCCCTTTCTTCCAGCCCTGACTGGCCCATCAGCACCCTGAGCCTGGTGCTCACAGCCCTCCTGCACCACCAGGGGCTCAGCTGCTGCTCCCACCACTTCCAGGGAGTGCTGTATCCAAGATAAAACTTGAGGATTTACACACCCCTCTGTGACAATCCTTCTCCCAGGTGCCAAAGTTCAGTAGGTTTGGTGAACACAAAGCACATCCCTTGTGGGCAGGTAAAACCACCTCACTTCAAACAGAGCCTGAAGACTCTTCCTCCTGCCCAAAACGCAGCAAACCAGTGTCCACACAAACCCATAACCCCAGGCTATTTCCATGGCATGACCCCCTGCCCAAACATGACCCCACAGGAGGTGGCAGGACCCCCACATGCACTTTCACATGCAGAAGCAGCACCCAGGGAGAACCTCTGGCTGCAAGGGAAGGGGATACTTCCGGCAATCCTGCAGAGCCACCTGTACCACCAGGTCATGCCATCATCAGTGGAGGAAGCCTCTGGGTCAGGGGCTGCTGCTTGGAACTGCTCATCCTGAGAGCTCATCTCCCCTCTGCTCCCAGGGGATCAGGGGCAGCACCCTGCTCCCACCTGAGCCCCAACAGCGCAGGATGCCACCCCCCCCAGGTGACACCCCTCCTCCAGCCAGCCCAGGAGACAGCCCTAAACCCAGCCCTGGTGCTGCTGGGGCTCTGCCTGTGCCCCCATGCAGGGCCTGGCCCCCAGCAGCCCCCCCAGGGCTGACAATGGAGGGGCTCTGCCTGCAGCAGCGATGCCAGCGGCCAGGGGAGCTGCTCCACGTCTGCCTTCGTGCTGCATTGTGGGTCCCCCCCGCCAGCAGGCAGGGCTTTGGGCTTTGATGTCACTCATTAAAAAGGCTGGTGGGCAGAGCCTGTACATATTCATAAGCAGACACACAGCCACGAACCCCACGCCAGGGTCTGGGGGCACAGGAGCTCTGCATCCCCTGGATGCAGTTATCCAGACTGTCAGTGGCTGTTTTCCCTAGGAAGGGACACATGAATCTTTGTATTAACATGAATTGAAGAGTGTTACAAAATTCTGCCCTCGAGCTGAGAGAGGGACACGATCCTCTCATCTGAACGGAATTGTGTTTTCTCCATAGAAAATGGGAGTGGAAGTTGGATGCTGCAAGTCAGAGATGTCCCAGTTGGCAACCTGTTGGTATTGAAATGGTACAGGAAAACACTCTTAATCCTCTTAAATTTATAAAGACAACAGCTGCATTTTTTTGCAGATGAACACGGAGCACACAGGCAGCAACCAGAGCCCAACTCTGCACGGTTGATCTGGAACAATAAATAGCAGTGAGACTTGGGATCCAGAGCAGAGTGGGAAGACAGATCCCATCTGCTAAAAGGTTAGAAAAAAAGGATTAAGAAAAGGATGTCTCTTCATTACCATCTCCTGTCAGACAGGAAATGAAGGCCCAGTGCCTGCATCACCCATGCACTGCAGTGGGATAGCTGATGTATCCAGCTCCTCAAGGATCTTGCTTAAGGAATCTACTTTCTAGCTCTTCCAGGAATGGAACGTAAATCTGGAGGCTGGCAAGCAAAAAACTCCAGGTTTAACCAGCAAAAAACCCCAACTATTAATTAAGAAGACAGATGAAAATCACTTTGTGGTTGTAAAAGGATGTCAGAGAACTCAATTGAGAGAAAGCAGAAGCAGGGTTAAAACTGCCCAGGCAGAACCACTTATTGCATCCAGCATGAAGAGCAAGTGCAGATGTGTCCAGCCACAGGCTCCAGGTGCAGAAAAGACCCCTTAGGCAGTATATTGTGATTTTGAGGAGGATGACAGCTTTGGACCAAAGCACAGTCCAATGTTCAAGACATTAAAAAAGAAAAAAAAACACCCTAAAAAAATATTTAAATCAAACTCAAGTGAATATTTGCCATTGCTCTAAAATCTCTCTACAACTTGTATCACAGTCTCCACAATCTCTGACTGCACAGTTCCTGTGAAATGAAGACAGATTAACAGCACAGCTACTGTTGTTATCTGAGTAAGTCTTGGCACCAAACCTGTCATTAAGAGACAGAATTCTTTTATTTTCTCATAGAAAAGAAGTACTGGTATCACAGTCAGATATAGAGTAGTAGAACCACAGAAAGGGTGGCTGGGAAGGGACCTCAGGATGACATTTAGCCCTCCCACAGTTCTCGCCAGGGCTTGCCCAGGTCAGCAGAGCCTTGGTCTAGCCAACTCCTGAAAACATTGAAGCTTTGAGCGTTGCCCTACCCTCCTGGGTATAGACTCTGTCTCACCCTCACATATGTATCTAATCTCCCTGTGCTGGCACTTCATCCTCATACACAGCTTTGCCTTCTTCATACCATTCCAGAAATTCAATGGGCCTCAGTTTTGAGAGGTATTTACACTGCAAGAAAGTGAACTTTATGGCTAAACTACAGTTGTAGCTACTTCCACTGGGACACTGAGAAATTCTAAGGGTCACAGCATATCACACTGGCAGGACCCTGAGACTTCAGGGTCCAAGTCACCACTTGCAGACACATAAACTGCATTAAATCCAACCAATACAGACACAAAATCCATATGAGGAATGTTTGCTAAGTATCTGGAGGGTACATGTCTTTTGCATAATCTTTATCAATATTAACTGAGATCCCAAAGGAGTCAGTAGATATTATTGTTCTTACTCAATAAATGGGGAAGCAGTTGCAAAGAGATTTAAATGGCTCATGTGTCCTGGAGCAGTGAGCAAGGAGCAGTGACCAAGTGGACCAGAGCCTTTCTCAGTGCAGTGGCCCCTTGGATTTGGGCTCAATAGCATGATATTCAGCCCAAAAATTGCTTTGGTGATGCTTAACATTTTCATGAAATTCAATTTCAGCTTGGCTTCCCGTGGACTGCCAGAGGAATTGCTGTTTCCCATGGAACACCATCGTCTTCATGGTGCTTACATCACGGACCTGCATGGAGAAAGACCAAACAATTTCATCACAGCAGCCTACAAAGCACCTCAAAAACACTGAAGGCTTGGAAATTGGTCACTCAGGGAAAAACTGCCCTACAAAGCCCAGAAGAAATACAGTAGATATCAGTAGTGCTCATTCACATCTATGTTCCCGTAACAGAGATCAGAGCCTGACACTGATTTGTGATTAAATTTTGCATCTGGATGGAAATGTCTCATGAGGAGATGGACCTGTTCCCATGCAAATCATTCCATGTAGGTTCCTGACTCACCAGGATGTAATTAAAATGTGTTTGGTTGCTCCCAGTGCCCGGGTCAGCATACAGGGCACGGATAGCTATGCGGTGCTGGGGAGCCACATCGATGAAGGTTCGACACACAACTTCTTGTCTTGGGTCAGGCAACTGCACAGGATTCACTATTTCACCTTGGGGACCAAACAGCTGCTTGTCACAGTCTGACAGAGAGAATGGGAGCAGAGGAGAAAATGATTTAGAGAAGTATCCAGCATCTCCAAGAAAGAAATCATTTCAATTAAAGACAAGCAGAGCAGTTTCTCTAAGGATTTTTCATCTGGGAACATCAGCAAACACCTGTGGAGGGTTTGCCTTTAAAACAAAGGAACAGTCCACAACTAATACTAATTCCAACACTCCTCAAGAAAGGGTTTATTAGCTGCTAAAAATGAAGCAAGGCTCCCACAGATTTCCACAGACAACCATGACCCATGGAACTCTGTGGGCCTTGTCATGGGTGCCCCAACCCAAAGCAGCAGCAAAGCTTTCATTAAGGTACCTTGGTAATATTTTTTCGTTGCAGTTCTGCTGTTGTACTGAAGAATGACCCCATTTCCTGGCAGCACAACACGCTGTTTCACAATCAGTGTGTTCGTTCTGGAGTTTATCAGTGACAAGGGGAGATTCCTGCAGCCTGTTCTCCACATCATTCGCCCAGAAAACAGCACTATCTCACCTGGAACACATGAGCACAGGGACTAGAAACACTTCTACTTTAAGTGAAAGGCCATAATCTATCTTACACAGGTCTGGAATCAAGTCATTTCTACATCTTGTGCCTATCTTATCAAAATCAGTCATGAGAACAGTCCAGTTAACTAATCTGACTGTACTGATTCCAACAAGAGGGTATATTACAGAGAGAGCTTATAACAGGCCAAACCAAGCAGCTTCTTTAACCCCATAAACTTCTTTCATCTCATATCTATCAACAAAACAAGTAAGAAACCATTGTGTGTGGGAGAACAAGTGACACCTTCATTTTGTCCCATCTGGCAATGACTCGGTCGGACAGCAAACCTTGGTTAAACAGTTTCAGAGAGTAACAGGCTCCAAGGCAGAAAGAACCTCCCAGGGCACCAAAAAGAGGTGCAGCTTTCCCAAAGGGCCAGGCTAGTCCCAGTACCTGCACTGCAGTTGAGGGAGCTCTCCAGGATGCTGACTGTGATCTCCTCCCCGAGGGGTCGACCGATGGCCACGGTGCACTCACTGTCCCCCAAACCTGTCATGTTGATGATGCCAGTGGCATTGAGAAAGAGGTTTCCACAGACACCTGTACAGCAGAGACAGGTAAGAAACACATTCAGAAGGACCTACAGCTGCTGAGAGACAACCCCCATTCCCTTTCTGGCGCAATTAATAGACAAGTGGACACCTTTTGGGGCAAAGCATGGGAAGAGTCACAGAATATCCTGAGTTGGAAGGGACCCACAAGAATCATCAGGTCTAACTCCTGGCCCTGCATAGGACAACCCCAGGAATTACATCATGTGCTTGAGAGCATTGTCCAAACACTTCCTGAGCTCCTGAGCTGCTGTCCCAAGGGCTCCCAAGTCAGAAGAGCTTTGGGAAGCCCAGGGAAGCTCAGACAACATAGACAGCTCATGCCATGCTGTCCCTCCTAACAAGATGTATTCCCTCCTCTGCCCCTCTCTGGCAGTAGGATCACCACAACCAAGCTGAACACAGGAAGCACCTTTTGGCAGTGTCCTCCTCACCTCCACCAGTCTTTGTCTGCTCCTGAGGCACAGCAGATGGAGGCATATCCAAGCCCTTTGCCTCTTTGGAAGCTGCAGCTGTTGTCAGGTGTGTGGCTGGTGTCACAGGCTGCAGCTCTGCCCCAGGGGACCCAGTGCCCTCAGGACAGGGCCCTGAGGAGCAGCCACGTACCACGATGGCCTTGGGGAAGCGCCGGCAGAAGATTGGGTTCACCTGCTCACGGGTCAGTGAGTTGAGGCAGAAATCCTGCCGTGTCTGAATGCCATTCCCACAGGAGGTTGAACACTGCAGAGGAAGAAACCCACAGTCCTTTATCCAATGTGTTCCAGTTGGTATTTGGAAATGAATTCATTGATAGGTTCAGGCATGATCTGGGCAGGAGTGATCTCCTGTTCACTGATGCTGTTCTACCACTTGCCCTTTCAGAGCTCTTGTTTCATCAGCTCCAAGATGCCTCCACCTTCCAGGGGATCTTCCAAACTACATATTTAAATTGCAGAACCACTTCCTAAGAAATCCCAAAATATCTGCATTCCAGAAGAAAACATGCCAAACCCATTTTGAAACTGCAGCCAAAACCTTAGCTGTGAAAGGTGGGAAGCAAACCTACGGCTGCTAAACACAGGGCAGTGGAAAGGATGGAAAACATCCCTAGAAACAGTTTAACATTTCTGTGGGAAGCAAATAGACAAGGCAGAAGTTGTATTTCCCCCCTTGTATGTTTTAGGGAAGTGAATGGCTATAAAACTGCTGTGTTTGAACAGGAGGAAATACCTCTGACCACTTGCTGAAGCTCCATTCGTAAGAGCACATTCGGATGACACAGGGGACACTGGTGAGTGGCTTCTCTGCCACAGGGCACAAATGTTCCTCCAGCAAAACCTCCTTGCCTTGGTGGATCTGCACACAGCTGACCAGTTGCACAGCTAAGCCAAGCCCACAGCTGGAGGAACAGGGCCCAGCTGGGGTTACCTTCCATCTGACAGGGCATGGAGGAGAAAAAGTGAGTTAGTGATGAATCCTCACCATCTATACCTATTTCTTCTTCCTCTTACTTCTCAGCAGCTTTCTTCACCCTCAGCCTCACGTGTTTTGCTGCCTGTGGTACTTGGAATGCAGCCTTTGGAACAAGGCTGAGCAGTCTGAAGGAGGTTTGGAGTTGGACCCAGAGGACATTCCCATTTTGCAAGAAGCCCACAGACTCCAAATATACCCTGAGTCTTACAGTGCATCCACTACACTCCTCCCCAGGGTGGCAGACAAAGCTTAACTGCAGAAACAATCTTATCTCCCTCCAAAACACACACCACTGACCAGTGAGCTCAGAAACTGACCCAGAGGTCCTGGGAGTGGCATCCTGTAAAAAAGTTCAGATGACTCTTATTTTGCCATGTCCTTGGAGATAGAGGGAGGAAGGAAAGACCTCTCCCTGGCTCCTTGTCTCTTGATAATTGCTTTACCTTGGTGGGCAGGGATTGAGATTACAGACTTCCATCCTGCTCTCTGGCTTTGGTACTGGATGACAGTTTTCTTCTTGGGTTTGTTCTTTGGTGTCAAAAGCCACACACACATACTGCAACTCAGTCTTACCTAGAAAGGGAAATGACCTTACTGCATGCCAAGCAGTGTCAGTACAACTGTGTGTACAAAACAAGCAAACTCTGCCCACGCCACGGCACATTTCTTGGACTTATCCCCTCAACTCTGAAACACAGCAGCAGCCAGACCACTCTCTAAATTATTCTCTGTCTGAGCCAGGACCCTTTGCCCCTTCCAAAAAAGTTGGTGACCACAGCTACTCTTAGAACTGCAGAGGGGAACAGAGCAGGTCCCCAGGATTTCCAGGCACTGAACTCACACTTTCAGCCAAGTAGTATTACCCTGAAGCACTGAAAGATCTCACCTCTACCACAGGAGACAGAACACTCTCCAGCTACAGGGCTCCAGACATACACAGTTCGATTTTCCAGCTGGATATGCCCAAGTGACTCCAGAGGCTGAAGCAAATGTGCATCTTCCTCCTCAGAATAGAGCAAAGAGACCCAGACTGACATTGGCACCTGCTGTCCACACCAGTCCTAATCTAACGAAGCTGAGAGATACCTCCAGGTCAAGTCTACAACATATTTGCTGTCACTGAGGAAAGAGGCACATTTAAGTACTTTCTTTATTGTTACAAAGTATGTAAATATCAGGGATAGCTAAGGACATTCAACAGCCAAGATCCCTCCTAATTCCCACTACCTGAAAAGAGAGAGACACCTGAGACTGGGCATGTCTATAAAGCAGCATCTTCCCCATCTGTAAATGTAAACCTGGCAGTGGCTCCCCCATATGGATTTGCACCACTGATCCCATGCTGAGAATCCCTCTTCCCTGCTAGCAATCCTTCCCACCTCTCTGTTTGCCAGTGAGATATTTTCTAGTGGACCATGGGTTTTTTCTCCTTCTGTTTTTTTGAGGAGAAATGAAGAAGGAACATAGTCAATAGCTGCCCTAACAAACCACCATGAGCTGATGAATCCAGCAGCATAAATTAAGAGAGATGGAGGTGTTTAAAGTGACAGGATGAACCTTTAACTGGGCAGACATCCTTGGTGTAAACCACCCTCCCAGGCTCCAGCAGGAAGGTTGTTCTTATCTGGTAAGAACTGTGCAAAGATCCCAGTGAGACTCCTGAAATAAGCCAAGCCAGTAAACTTACTTTTTCCCAGCCTAAAGGGCAGACATTAACCACACATGGCACAACAGCAAGGGGTTTTTCTTCTGCTGGGCACAAGTTGTCATCCACAACAGTCTCCAGTCCATCCCGAAACTGAACACAGGTCAAATTCTGCTGGGCAACTCCAGTTCCACAAACAGCAGAGCATTCATCTACCTGAGACATCTTCCACCTAAAAGGGAAGTAATTCTATCACTTTATTCCCCATCTGAATCATGGAGGAATATTACTCAGGATACTGATTGCAGGAATGGGTAAAGCAAAGTGTTCAGCCTCTCTATTTTCAAAGCCTTGTCTGGATGCGATTGAGAGAACAATTTAAATCCTTGCACTGACAGCCTTCAAGGACTAAAAGCACCTAAGCTAAAGAGCTCTAGTTCACAGTGTAATCACTTTTACTAAACTCTTAAATGTCTCTGAAGTCAGTGTCTGGGCAGGATTGGCTCTTGGTCCTCTTTCCAGAATAATTAACACACAGCTTTACTCTCTTTGTTGGCACAATCTTGGAAAGGATGTGAGAGACATCTTCCTCTGGCCATGCCCTCAAGTGTTTTCATTTAGCAGACTACTGTAAAATATTGGAAGGACTATGTCCCATTCCTTCAGTTGACATCTCAATTACCTCGTGGGACCAGGAAAGACAGAACTCAGGACAGGAAGAAACTACTTCATACCTCCCATTTCCACACAAATGAGACTGCAGAGACTAGGTTAGCAGGGAAATGGGAAGCAAGAACTCAGCTGAGCTCCCAGGAACACCAACCTGTACAGGCACGGCTCCATGGCACAGGGCTTGTGCTCTGGAAGGGGCTGGGGGAGCTCCAGACACCACTGATCCTCTGTTATTTCATTCCAGGAAGAAACTACTTCATACCTCCCATTTCCACACAAATGAGACTGCAGAGACTAGGTTAGCAGGGAAATGGGAAGCAAGAACTCAGCTGAGCTCCCAGGAACACCAACCTGTACAGGCACGGCTCCATGGCACAGGGCTTGTGCTCTGGAAGGGGCTGGGGGAGCTCCAGACACCACTGATCCTCTGTTATTTCATTCTTGGTCTGGTCAAAGCATACATGAGCCACTGGTTGGATCCCTGGGATACAAAAGGACAAGGAATGGAAGTTCCAAAGTGAATAGTTCACCTCCACGATGGCAGGAAGATGCAGTAATTTTGCTTTACTCAATCAAAACACACAGAACTCTTCTTTCTGATATCAACTTCCCTCAAGAGTTTTAAAGTGATTTTCCAAGGTGAACACCCCAAAAGGTGAGAAGTTTGATGGATAATCCACTGCCAAAATGGAAAGATAGCTCTAAACTGGCTGTTTGCAAGAACAAGGGTATCAATCACAATTTGGTCCAAATTACTTCTAATGATCTTGCTGTCTGACTGATGAGGGACAGGCTGCTGCAAATAAGCTCTAGCACTCAGCTGCTTTGAAATGAAATTCTGTAGAGCTAACCACCTAATGTCATCCCACAGCCTTTGTGCTCTCGTGCCATCCCCCTCAAAGTGACCACCAACAGCCAAAACCAGACTACAGGTACTGGGAGAGAAACTAGACTTGCAGTGCCTGTAGCATGAAAGGAATGAAATGTTCACAAACTACAGCTATAAACCAGATTTTTAACAATAATGAACCTAACAGGTTAAGCAGATGAAAGTTCAAACTCAAAGAAGTCACTAGCAAAGCTGTACAGAGTCTCCT